>NW_027139279.1:300000-433919 GCF_035084215.1 Heptranchias perlo
TCTGTGCCATGCTTACCCTTGTCCCACTCCCCTATCTGTGCCATGCTTACCCTTGTCCCTCTCCCCTTTCTGTGCCATGCTTCCCCTTGTCCCTCTCTCCTTTCTGTGCCATGCTTACCCTTGTCCCTCTCCCCTTTCTGTGCCATGCTTCCCCTTGTCCCTCTCTCCTTTCTGTGCCATGCTTACCCTTGTCCCACTCCCCTATCTGTGCCATGCTTACCCTTGTCCCTCTCTCCTTTCTGTGCCATGCTTACCCTTGTCCCACTCCCCTATCTGTGCCATGCTTACCCTTGTCCCTCTCCCCTTTCTGTGCCATGCTTCCCCTTGTCCCTCTCTCCTTTCTGTGCCATGCTTACCCTTGTCCCACTCCCCTTTCTGTGCCATGCTTACCCTTGCCCCTCTCTCCTTTCTGTGCCATGCTTACCCTTGTCCCTCACCCCTTTCTGTGCCATGCTTACCCTTGTCCCACTCCCCTTTCTGTGCCATGCTTACCCTTGTCCCACTCCCCTTTCTGTGCCATGCTTAACCTTGTCCCGCTCCCCTTTCTGTGGCATGCTTACCCTTGTCCCTCTCCCCTTTCTGTGCCATGCTTACCCTTGTCCTTCTCCCCTTTCTGTGCCACGGTTACCCTTGTCCCACTCCCCTTTCTGTGCCATGCTTACCCTTGTCCCTCTCCCCTTTCTGTGCTATGCTTACCCTTGTCCCACTCCCCTTTCTGTGCCATGCTTACCCTTGTCCCTCTCCCCTTTCTGTGCCGTGCTTACCCTTGTCCCTCTCCCCTTTGTGCTGTGCTTACCCTTGTCCCACTCCCCTTTCTGTGCCATGCTTACCCTTGTCCCTCACCCCTTTCTGTGCCATGCTTACCCTTGTCCCACTCCCCTTTCTGTGCTATGCTTCCCCTTGTCCCACTCCCCTTTCTGTGTCATGCTTACCCTTGTCCCTCTCCCCTTTCTGTGCCATGCTTACCCTTGTCCCTCTCCCCATTATGTGCCGTGCTTACCCTTGTCACTCTCCCCTTTCTGTGCCATGCTAACCCTTGTCCCTCTCACCTTTCTGTGCCATGCTTACCCTTGTCCCTCTCCCCTTTCTGTGCCGTGCTGACCCTTGTCCCTCTCCCCTTTCTGTGCCATGCTTACCCTTGTCCCACTCCCCTTTCTGCACCATGCTTACCCTTGTCCCTCTCCCCTTTCTGTGCTGTGCTTACCCTTGTCCCTCTCCCCTTTCTGTGCCATGCTTACCCTTGTCCCTCTCCCCTTTCTGAGCCATGCTTACCCTTGTCCCATTCCCCTTTCTGTGGCGTGCTTACCCTTGTCCCATTCCCCTTTCTGTGCCATGCTTACCCTTGTCCCTCTCCCCTTTCTGTGCCATGCTTACCCTTGTCCCTCTCCCCTTTCTGTGCCATGCTTACCCTTGTCCCTCTCCCCTTTCTGTACCATGCTTACCCTTGTCCCAGTCCCCTTTCTGTACCATGCTTACCCTTGTCCCAGTCCCCTTTCTGTGCCATGCTTACCCTTGTCCCTCTCCCCTTTCTGCACCATGCTTACCCTTTTCCCTCTCCCCTTTCTGTGCCATGCTTACCCTTGTCCCTCTCCCCTTTCTGTGCCATGCTTACCCTTGTCCCTCTCCCCTTTCTGTGCCATGCTTACCCTTGTCCCACTCCCCTTTCTGTGCCATGCTTACCCTTGTCCCACTCCCCTTTCTGTCCCATGCTTACCCTTGTCCCTCTCCCCTTTCTGTGCTCTGCTTAACCTTGTCCCTCTCCCCTTTCTGTGCCATGCTTACCCTTGTCCCACTCCCCTTTCTGTGCCATGCTTACCCTTGTCCCATTCCCCTTTCTGTGCCATGCTTACCCTTGTCCCACTCCCCTTTCTGTGCGATGTTTACCCTTGTACCTCTCCCCTTTCTGTGCCATGCTTACCCTTGTCCCACTCCCCTTTCTGTGCCATGCTTACCCTTGTACCTCTCCCCTTTCTGTGCCATGCTTACCCTTGTCCCAGTCCCCTTTCTGTGCCATGCTTACCCTTGTCCCTCTCCCCTTTCTGTGCCATGCTTACCCTTGTCCCACTCCCCTTTCTGTGCTCTGCTTACCCTTGTCCCTCTACCCTTTCTGTGCCATGCTTCCCCTTGTCCCACTCCCCTTTCTGTGCCATGCTTACCCTTGTCCCTCTCCCATTTCTGTGCCATGCTTGCCCTTGTCCCTCTCTCCTTTCTGTGCCATGCTTACCCTTGTCCCTCTCCCCTTTCTGTGCCATGCTTACCCTTGTCCCACTCCCCTTTCTGTGCAATGCTTACCCTTGTCCCTCTCCCCTTTCTGTGCCATGCTTACCCTTGTCCCACTCCCGTTTCTGTGCCATGGTTACCCTTGTCCCTCTCCCCTTTCTGTGCTATGCTTACCCTTGTCCCACTCCCCTTTCTGTACCATGCTTACCCTTGTCGTTCTCCCCTTTCTGTGCCGTGCTTACCCTTGTCCCTCTCCCCTTTCTGTGCCGTGCTGACCCTTGTCCCTCTCCCCTTTCTGTGCCATGCTTACCCTTGTCCCACTCCCCTTTCTGCACCATGCTTACCCTTGTCCCTCTCCCCTTTCTGTGCTGTGCTTACCCTTGTCCCTCTCCCCTTTCTGTGCCATGCTTACCCTTGTCCCTCTCCCCTTTCTGAGCCATGCTTACCCTTGTCCCATTCCCCTTTCTGTGGCGTGCTTACCCTTGTCCCATTCCCCTTTCTGTGCCATGCTTACCCTTGTCCCTCTCCCCTTTCTGTGCCATGCTTACCCTTGTCCCTCTCCCCTTTCTGTGCCATGCTTACCCTTGTCCCTCTCCCCTTTCTGTACCATGCTTACCCTTGTCCCAGTCCCCTTTCTGTACCATGCTTACCCTTGTCCCAGTCCCCTTTCTGTGCCATGCTTACCCTTGTCCCTCTCCCCTTTCTGCACCATGCTTACCCTTTTCCCTCTCCCCTTTCTGTGCCATGCTTACCCTTGTCCCTCTCCCCTTTCTGTGCCATGCTTACCCTTGTCCCTCTCCCCTTTCTGTGCCATGCTTACCCTTGTCCCACTCCCCTTTCTGTGCCATGCTTACCCTTGTCCCACTCCCCTTTCTGTCCCATGCTTACCCTTGTCCCTCTCCCCTTTCTGTGCTCTGCTTAACCTTGTCCCTCTCCCCTTTCTGTGCCATGCTTACCCTTGTCCCACTCCCCTTTCTGTGCCATGCTTACCCTTGTCCCATTCCCCTTTCTGTGCCATGCTTACCCTTGTCCCACTCCCCTTTCTGTGCGATGTTTACCCTTGTACCTCTCCCCTTTCTGTGCCATGCTTACCCTTGTCCCACTCCCCTTTCTGTGCCATGCTTACCCTTGTACCTCTCCCCTTTCTGTGCCATGCTTACCCTTGTCCCAGTCCCCTTTCTGTGCCATGCTTACCCTTGTCCCTCTCCCCTTTCTGTGCCATGCTTACCCTTGTCCCACTCCCCTTTCTGTGCTCTGCTTACCCTTGTCCCTCTACCCTTTCTGTGCCATGCTTACCCTTGTCCCACTCCCCTTTCTGTGCCATGCTTACCCTTGTCCCTCTCCCATTTCTGTGCCATGCTTGCCCTTGTCCCTCTCTCCTTTCTGTGCCATGCTTACCCTTGTCCCTCTCCCCTTTCTGTGCCATGCTTACCCTTGTCCCACTCCCCTTTCTGTGCAATGCTTACCCTTGTCCCTCTCCCCTTTCTGTGCCATGCTTACCCTTGTCCCACTCCCGTTTCTGTGCCATGGTTACCCTTGTCCCTCTCCCCTTTCTGTGCTATGCTTACCCTTGTCCCACTCCCCTTTCTGTACCATGCTTACCCTTGTCGTTCTCCCCTTTCTGTGCCGTGCTTACCCTTGTCCCTCTCCCCTTTCTGTGCCGTGCTTACCCTTGTCCCACTCCCCTTTCTGTGCCATGCTTACCCTTGTCCCACTCCCCTTTCTGTGCCATGCTTACCCTTGTCCCTCTCCCATTTCTGTGCCATGCTTACCCTTGTCCCTCTCTCCTTTCTGTGCCATGCTTACCCTTGTCCCTCTCCCCTTTCTGTGCCATGCTTACCCTTGTCCCACTCCCCTTTCTGTGCCATGCTTACCCTTGTCGTTCTCCCCTTTCTGTGCCGTGCTCACCCTTGTCCCTCTCCCCTTTCTGTGCCGTGCTTACCCTTGTCCCACTCCCCTTTCTGTGCCATGCTTACCCTTGTCCCTCTCCCCTTTCTGTGTCATGTTTACCCTTGTCCCTCTCCCCTTTCTGTGCCATGCTTACCCTTGTCCCACTCCCCTTTCTGTGCCATGCTTACCCTTGTCCCATTCCCCTTTCTGTGCCATGCTTAACCTTGTCCCACTCCCCTTTCTGTGCCATGTTTACCCTTGTACCTCTCCCCTTTCTGTGCCATGCTTACCCTTGTCCCTCTCCCCATTCTGTGCCATGCTTACCCTTGTCCCACTCCCCTTTCTGTGCCATGCTTCCCCTTGTCCCTCTCCCCTTTCTGTGCCATGCTTACCCTTGTCCCAGTCCCCTATCTGTGCCGTGCTTACCCTTGTCCCACTCCCCTTTCTGTGCCATGCTCACCCTTGTCCCACTCCCCTTTCTGTGCCATGCTAACCCTTGTCCCTCTCCCTTTTCTGTGCCATGCTTACCCTTGTCCATCGACCCTTTCTGTGCCATGCTTGCCCTTGTCCCACTCCCCTATCTGTGCCATGCTTACCCTTGTCCCTCTCCCCTTTCTGTGCCATGCTTCCCCTTGTCCCTCTCTCCTTTCTGTGCCATGCTTACCCTTGTCCCTCTCCCCTTTCTGTGCCATGCTTACCCTTGTCCCTCTTCCCTTTCTGTGCCATGCTTACCCTTGTCCCTCTCCCCATTCTGTGCCATGCTTACCCTTGTCCCACTCCCCTTTCTGTGCCATGCTTACCCTTGTCCCTCTCCCCTTTCTGTGCCATGCATACCCTTGTCCCAGTCCCCTATCTGTGCCATGCTTACCCTTGTCCCTCTCCCCTTTCTGTGCCATGCTTCCCCTTGTCCCTCTCCCCTTTCTGTGCCATGCTTCCCCTTGTCCCTCTCTCCTTTCTGTGCCATGCTTACCCTTGTCCCTCTCCCCTTTCTGTGCCATGCTTACCCTTGTCCCTCTCCCCTTTCTGTGCCATGCTTACCCTTGTCCCTCTCCCCTTTCTGTGCCATGCTTACCCTTGTCCCACTCCCCTTTCTGTGCCATGATTACCCTCGTCCCACTCCCCTTTCTGTACCATGCTTACCCTTGTCCCTCTCCCCTTTCTGTGCTCTGCTTAACCTTGTCCCTCTCCCCTTTCTGTGCCATGCTTACCCTTGTCCCACTCCCCTTTCGGTGCCATGCTTACCCTTGTCCCATTCCCCTTTCTGTGCCATGCTTACCCTTGTCCCACTCCCCTTTCTGTGCCATGCTTACCCTTGTCCCTCTCCCCTTTCTGTGCCATGCTTACCCTTGTCCCAGTCCCCTATCTGTGCCATGCTTACCCTTGTCCCACTCCCATTTCTGTGCCATGCTTACCCTTGTCCCACTCCCCTTTCTGTGCCATGCTAACCCTTGTCCCTCTCCCCTTTCTGTGCCATGCTTACCCTTGTCCCTCTCCCCTTTCTGTGCCATGCTTACCCTTGTCCCACTCCCCTATCTGTGCCATGCTTACCCTTGTCCCTCTCCCCTTTCTGTGCCATGCTTCCCCTTGTCCCTCTCTCCTTTCTGTGCCATGCTTACCCTTGTCCCTCTCTCCTTTCTGTGCCATGCTTACCCTTGTCCCTCTCCCCTTTCTGTGCCATGCTTCCCCTTGTCCCTCTCTCCTTTCTGTGCCATGCTTACCCTTGTCCCACTCCCCTTTCTGTGCCATGCTTACCCTTGCCCCTCTCTCCTTTCTGTGCCATGCTTACCCTTGTCCCTCACCCCTTTCTGTGCCATGCTTACCCTTGTCCCACTCCCCTTTCTGTGCCATGCTTACCCTTGTCCCACTCCCCTTTCTGTGCCATGCTTAACCTTGTCCCGCTCCCCTTTCTGTGGCATGCTTACCCTTGTCCCTCTCCCCTTTCTGTGCCATGCTTACCCTTGTCCTTCTCCCCTTTCTGTGCCACGGTTACCCTTGTCCCACTCCCCTTTCTGTGCCATGCTTACCCTTGTCCCTCTCCCCTTTCTGTGCTATGCTTACCCTTGTCCCACTCCCCTTTCTGTGCCATGCTTACCCTTGTCCCTCTCCCCTTTCTGTGCCGTGCTTACCCTTGTCCCTCTCCCCTTTGTGCTGTGCTTACCCTTCTCCCACTCCCCTTTCTGTGCCATGCTTACCCTTGTCCCTCACCCCTTTCTGTGCCATGCTTACCCTTGTCCCACTCCCCTTTCTGTGCTATGCTTCCCCTTGTCCCACTCCCCTTTCTGTGTCATGCTTACCCTTGTCCCTCTCCCCTTTCTGTGCCATGCTTACCCTTGTCCCTCTCCCCTTTATGTGCCATGCTTCCCCTTGTCCCACTCCCCTTTCTGCACCATGCTTACCCTTGTCCCTCTCCCCTTTCTGTGCTGTGCTTACCCTTGTCCCTCTCCCCTTTCTGTGCCATGCTTACCCTTGTCCCTCTCCCCTTTCTGAGCCATGCTTACCCTTGTCCCATTCCCCTTTCTGTGGCGTGCTTACCCTTGTCCCATTCCCCTTTCTGTGCCATGCTTACCCTTGTCCCTCTCCCCTTTCTGTGCCATGCTTACCCTTGTCCCTCTCCCCTTTCTGTGCCATGCTTACCCTTGTCCCTCTCCCCTTTCTGTACCATGCTTACCCTTGTCCCAGTCCCCTTTCTGTACCATGCTTACCCTTGTCCCAGTCCCCTTTCTGTGCCATGCTTACCCTTGTCCCTCTCCCCTTTCTGCACCATGCTTACCCTTTTCCCTCTCCCCTTTCTGTGCCATGCTTACCCTTGTCCCTCTCCCCTTTCTGTGCCATGCTTACCCTTGTCCCTCTCCCCTTTCTGTGCCATGCTTACCCTTGTCCCACTCCCCTTTCTGTGCCATGCTTACCCTTGTCCCACTCCCCTTTCTGTACCATGCTTACCCTTGTCCCTCTCCCCTTTCTGTGCTCTGCTTAACCTTGTCCCTCTCCCCTTTCTGTGCCATGCTTACCCTTGTCCCACTCCCCTTTCTGTGCCATGCTTACCCTTGTCCCATTCCCCTTTCTGTGCCATGCTTACACTTGTCCCACTCCCCTTTCTGTGCGATGTTTACCCTTGTACCTCTCCCCTTTCTGTGCCATGCTTACCCTTGTCCCACTCCCCTTTCTGTGCCATGCTTACCCTTGTACCTCTCCCCTTTCTGTGCCATGCTTACCCTTGTCCCAGTCCCCTTTCTGTGCCATGCTTACCCTTGTCCCTCTCCCCTTTCTGTGCCATGCTTACCCTTGTCCCACTCCCCTTTCTGTGCTCTGCTTTCCCTTGTCCCTCTACCCTTTCTGTGCCATGCTTACCCTTGCCCACTCCCCTTTCTGTGCCATGCTTACCCTTGTCCCTCTCCCATTTCTGTGCCATGCTTGCCCTTGTCCCTCTCTCCTTTCTGTGCCATGCTTACCCTTGTCCCTCTCCCCTTTCTGTGCCATGCTTACCCTTGTCCCACTCCCCTTTCTGTGCAATGCTTACCCTTGTCCCTCTCCCCTTTCTGTGCCATGCTTACCCTTGTCCCACTCCCGTTTCTGTGCCATGGTTACCCTTGTCCCTCTCCCCTTTCTGTGCTATGCTTACCCTTGTCCCACTCCCCTTTCTGTACCATGCTTACCCTTGTCGTTCTCCCCTTTCTGTGCCGTGCTTACCCTTGTCCCTCTCCCCTTTCTGTGCCGTGCTTCCCCTTGTCCCACTCCCCTTTCTGTGCCATGCTTACCCTTGTCCCACTCCCCTTTCTGTGCCATGCTTACCCTTGTCCCACTCCCCTTTCTGTGCCATGCTTACCCTTGTCCCTCTCTCCTTTCTGTGCCATGCTTACCCTTGTCCCTCTCCCCTTTCTGTGCCATGCTTACCCTTGTCCCACTCCCCTTTCTGTGCCATGCTTACCCTTGTCGTTCTCCCCTTTCTGTGCCGTGCTCACCCTTGTCCCTCTCCCCTTTCTGTGCCGTGCTTACCCTTGTCCCACTCCCCTTTCTGTGCCATGTTTACCCTTGTCCCTCTCCCCTTTCTGTGCCATGCTTACCCTTGTCCCACTCCCCTTTCTGTGCCATGCTTACCCTTGTCCCATTCCCCTTTCTGTGCCATGCTTAACCTTGTCCCACTCCCCTTTCTGTGCCATGTTTACCCTTGTACCTCTCCCCTTTCTGTGCCATGCTTACCCTTGTCCCTCTCCCCATTCTGTGCCATGCTTACCCTTGTCCCACTCCCCTTTCTGTGCCATGCTTCCCCTTGTCCCTCTCCCCTTTCTGTGCCATGCTTACCCTTGTCCCAGTCCCCTATCTGTGCCGTGCTTACCCTTGTCCCACTCCCCTTTCTGTGCCATGCTCACCCTTGTCCCACTCCCCTTTCTGTGCCATGCTAACCCTTGTCCCTCTCCCCTTTCTGTGCCATGCTTACCCTTGTCCATCGACCCTTTCTGTGCCATGCTTGCCCTTGTCCCACTCCCCTATCTGTGCCATGCTTACCCTTGTCCCTCTCCCCTTTCTGTGCCATGCTTACCCTTGTCCCTCTCTCCTTTCTGTGCCATGCTTACCCTTGTCCCTCTCCCCTTTCTGTGCCATGCTTACCCTTGTCCCTCTTCCCTTTCTGTGCCATGCTTACCCTTGTCCCTCTCCCCATTCTGTGCCATGCTTACCCTTGTCCCACTCCCCTTTCTGTGCCATGCTTACCCTTGTCCCTCTCCCCTTTCTGTGCCATGCATACCCTTGTCCCAGTCCCCTATCTGTGCCATGCTTACCCTTGTCCCTCTCCCCTTTCTGTGCCATGCTTCCCCTTGTCCCTCTCCCCTTTCTGTGCCATGCTTCCCCTTGTCCCTCTCTCCTTTCTGTGCCATGCTTACCCTTGTCCCTCTCCCCTTTCTGTGCCATGCTTCCCCTTGTCCCTCTCCCCTTTCTGTGCCATGCTTACCCTTGTCCCTCTCACCTTTCTGTGCCATGCTTACCCTTGTCCCACTCCCCTTTCTGTGCCATGATTACCCTCGTCCCACTCCCCTTTCTGTACCATGCTTACCCTTGTCCCTCTCCCCTTTCTGTGCTCTGCTTAACCTTGTCCCTCTCCCCTTTCTGTGCCATGCTTACCCTTGTCCCACTCCCCTTTCGGTGCCATGCTTACCCTTGTCCCATTCCCCTTTCTGTGCCATGCTTACCCTTGTCCCACTCCCCTTTCTGAGCGATGTTTCCCCTTGTACCTCTCCCCTTTCTGTGCCATGCTTACCCTTGTCCCACTCCCCTTTCTGTGCCATGCTTACCCTTGTACCTCTCCCCTTTCTGTGCCACGCTTACCCTTGTCCCACTCCCCTTTCTGTGCCATGCTTACCCTTGTCCCTCTCCCCTTTCTGTGCCATGCTTACCCTTGTCCCTCTCTCCTTTCTGTGCCATGCTTCCCCTTGTCCCTCTCCCCTTTCTGTGCCATGCTTACCCTTGTCCCAGTCCCCTTTCTGTGCCATGCTTACCCTTGTCCCTCTCCCCTTTCTGTGCCATGCTTACCCTTGTCCCACTCCCCTTTCTGTGCTATGCTTACCCTTGTCCCACTCCCCTTTCTGTGCCATGCTTACCCTTGTCCCTCTCCCCTTTCTGTGCCGTGCTTACCCTTGTCCCACTCCCCTTTCTGTGCCATGCTTTCCCTTGTCCCTCTCCCCTTTCTGTGTCATGCTTACCCTTGTCCCTCTCCCCTTACTGTGCCATGCTTACCCTTGTCCCACTCCCCTTTCTGTGCCATGCTTACCCTTGTCCCATTCCCCTTTCTGTGCCATGCTTAACCTTGTCCCACTCCCCTTTCTGTGCCATGTTTACCCTTGTAACTCTCCCCTTTCTGTGCCATGCTTACCCTTGTCCCTCTCCCCATTCTGTGCCATGCTTACCCTTGTCCCACTCCCCTTTCTGTGCCATGCTTACCCTTGTCCCTCTCCCCTTTCTGTGCCATGCTTACCCTTGTCCCAGTCCCCTATCTGTGCCGTGCTTACCCTTGTCCCACTCCCCTTTCTGTGCCATGCTTACCCTTGTCCCACTCCCCTTTCTGTGCCATGCTAACCCTTGTCCCTCTCCCCTTTCTGTGCCATGCTTACCCTTGTCCCTCTACCCTTTCTGTGCCATGCTTACCCTTGTCCCACTCCCCTATCTGTGCCATGCTTACCCTTGTCCCTCTCCCCTTTCTGTGCCATGCTTACCCTTGTCCCTCTCTCCTTTCTGTGCCATGCTTACCCTTGTCCCTCTCCCCTTTCTGTGCCATGCTTACCCTTGTCCCTCTCCCCTTTCTGTGCCATGCTTACCCTTGTCCCTCTCCCCATTCTGTGCCATGCTTACCCTTGTCCCACTCCCCTTTCTGTGCCATGCTAACCCTTGTCCCTCTCCCCTTTCTGTGCCATGCTTACCCTTGTCCCTCTCCCCTTTCTGTGCCATGCTTACCCTTGTCCCACTCCCCTATCTGTGCCATGCTTACCCTTGTCCCTCTCCCCTTTCTGTGCCATGCTTCCCCTTGTCCCTCTCTCCTTTCTGTGCCATGCTTACCCTTGTCCCTCTCCCCTTTCTGTGCCATGCTTCCCCTTGTCCCTCTCTCCTTTCTGTGCCATGCTTACCCTTGTCCCACTCCCCTATCTGTGCCATGCTTACCCTTGACCCTCTCTCCTTTCTGTGCCATGCTTACCCTTGTCCCACTCCCCTATCTGTGCCATGCTTACCCTTGTCCCTCTCCCCTTTCTGTGCCATGCTTCCCCTTGTCCCTCTCTCCTTTCTGTGCCATGCTTACCCTTGTCCCACTCCCCTTTCTGTGCCATGCTTACCCTTGTCCCTCTCCCCTTTCTGTGCCATGCTTACCCTTGTCCCTCACCCCTTTCTGTGCCATGCTTACCATTGTCCCACTCCCCTTTCTGTGCCATGCTTACCCTTGTCCCACTCCCCTTTCTGTGCCATGCTTAACCGTGTCCCGCCCCCCTTTCTGTGGCATGCTTACCCTTGTCCCTCTCCCCTTTCTGTGCCATGCTTACCCTTGTCCTTCTCCCCTTTCTGTGCCACGCTTACCCTTGTCCCACTCCCCTTTCTGTGCCATGCTTACCCTTGGCCCTCTCCCCTTTCTGTGCTATGCTTACCCTTGTCCCACTCCCCTTTCTGTGCCATGCTTACCCTTGTCCCTCTCCCCTTTCTGTGCCGTGCTTACCCTTGTCCCTCTCCCCTTTGTGCTGTGCTTACCCTTGTCCCTCTCCCCTTTCTGTGCCATGCTTACCCTTGTCCCACTCCCCTTTCTGTGCCATGCTTACCCTTGTCCCTCACCCCTTTCTGTGCCATGCTTACCCTTGTCCCACTCCCCTTTCTGTGCTATGCTTCCCCTTGTCCCACTCCCCTTTCTGTGTCATGCTTACCCTTGTCCCTCTCCCCTTTCTGTGCCATGCTTACCCTTGTCCCTCTCCCCTTTCTGTGCCGTGCTTACCCTTGTCACTCTCCCCTTTCTGTGCATGCTTACCCTTGTCCCTCTCCCCTTTCTGTGCCATGCTGACCCTTGTCCCTCTCCCCTTTCTGTGCCGTGCTGACCCTTGTCCCTCTCCCCTTTCTGTGCCATGCTTACCCTTGTCCCACTCCCCTTTCTGCACCATACTTACCCTTGTCCCTCTCCCCTTTCTGTGCTGTGCTTACCCTTGTCCCTCTCCCCTTTCTGTGCCATGCTTACCCTTGTCCCTCTCCCCTTTCTGAGCCATGCTTACCCTTGTCCCATTCCCCTTTCTGTGGCGTGCTTACCCTTGTCCCATTCCCCTTTCTGTGCCATGCTTACCCTTGTCCCTCTCCCCTTTCTGTGCCATGCTTACCCTTGTCCCTCTCCCCTTTCTGTGCCATGCTTACCCTTGTCCCTCTCCCCTTTCTGTACCATGCTTACCCTTGTCCCAGTCCCCTTTCTGTACCATGCTTACCCTTGTCCCAGTCCCCTTTCTGTGCCATGCTTACCCTTGTCCCTCACCCCTTTCTGCACCATGCTTACCCTTGTCCCTCTCCCCTTTCTGTGCCATGCTTCCCCTTGTCCCTCTCCCCTTTCTGTGCCATGCTTACCCTTGTCCCTCTCCCCTTTCTGTGCCATGCTTACCCTTGTCCCATTCCCCTTTCTGTGCCATGCTTACCCTTGTCCCACTCCCCTTTCTGTGCGATGTTTACCCTTGTACCTCTCCCCTTTCTGTGCCATGCTTACCCTTGTCCCACTCCCCTTTCTGTGCCATGCTTACCCTTGTACCTCTCCCCTTTCTGTGCCATGCTTACCCTTGTCCCAGTCCCCTTTCTGTGCCATGCTTACCCTTGTCCCTCTCCCCTTTCTGTGCCATGCTTACCCTAGTCCCACTCCCCTTTCTGTGCTCTGCTTACCCTTGTCCCTCTACCCTTTCTGTGCCATGCTTACCCTTGTCCCACTCCCCTTTCTGTGCCATGCTTACCCTTGTCCCTCTCCCATTTCTGTGCCATGCTTACCCTTGTCCCTCTCTCCTTTCTGTGCCATGCTTACCCTTGTCCCTCTCCCCTTTCTGTGCCATGCTTACCCTTGTCCCACTCCCCTTTCTGTGCCATGCTTACCCTTGTCCCTCTCCCATTTCTGTGCCATGCTTACCCTTGTCCCACTCCCGTTTCTGTGCCATGCTTACCCTTGTCCCTCTCCCCTTTCTGTGCTATGCTTACCCTTGTCCCACTCCCCTTTCTGTACCATGCTTACCCTTGTCGTTCTCCCCTTTCTGTGCCGTGCTTACCCTTGTCCCTCTCCCCTTTCTGTGCCGTGCTTACCCTTGTCCCACTCCCCTTTCTGTGCCATGCTTACCCTTGTCCCTCTCCCCTTTCTGTGTCATGCTTACCCTTGTCCCTCTCCCCTTTCTGTGCCATTCTTACCCTTGTCCCACTCCCCTTTCTGTGCCATGCTTGCCCTTGTCCCATTCCCCTTTCTGTGCCATGCTTAACCTTGTCCCACTCCCCTTTCTGTGCCATGTTTACCCTTGTACCTCTCCCCTTTCTGTGCCATGCTTACCCTTGTCCCTCTCCCCATTCTGTGCCATGCTTACTGTTGTCCCACTCCCCTTTCTGTGCCAAGCTTACCCTTGTCCCTCTCCCCTTTCTGTGCCATGCTTACCCTTGTCCCAGTCCCCTTTCTGTGCCATGCTTACCCTTGTCCCAGTCCCCTTTCTGTGCCATGCTTACCCTTGTCCCTCTCCCCTTTCTGTGCCATGCTTACCCTTGTCCCCCTCCCCTTTCTGTGCCATGCTTACCCTTGTCCCACTCCCCTTTCTGTGCCATGCTTAACCTTGTCCCTCTCCCCTTTCTGTGCCATGCTTCCCCTTGTCCCTCTCTCCTTTCTGTGCCATGCGTACCCTTGTCCCTCTCCCCTTTCTGTGCCATGCTTACCCTTGTCCCTCTCCCCTTTCTGTGCCATGCTTCCCCTTGTCCCTCTCTCCTTTCTGTGCCATGCTTACCCTTGTCCCTCTCCTCTTTCTGTGCCATGCTTACCCTTGTCCCACTCCCCTTTCTGTGCCATGCTTACCCTTGTCCCTCTCCCCTTTCTGTGCCATGCTTACCCTTGTCCCTCTCTCCTTTCTGTGCGATGCTTACCCTTGTCCCTCTCTCCTTTCTGTGCCATGCTTACCCTTGTCCCTCTCTCCTTTCTGTGCCATGCTTACCCTTGTCCCTCTCTCCTTTCTGTGCCATGCTTACACTTGTCCCTCTCTCCTTTCTGTGCCATGCTTACCCTTGTCCCTCTCCCCTTTGTGCTGTGCTTACCCTTGTGCCACTCCCCTTTCTGTGCCATGCTTACCCTTGTCCCTCTCTCCTTTCTGTGCGATGCTTACCCTTGTCCCTCTCTCCTTTCTGTGCCATGCTGACACTTGTCCCTCTCTCCTTTCTGTGCCATGCTTACCCTTGTCCCTCTCCACTTTGTGCTGTGCTTACCCTTGTCCCACTCCCCTTTCTGTGCCATGCTTACCCTTGTCCCTCTCTCCTTTCTGTGCGATGCTTACCCTTGTCCCACTCCCCTTTCTGTGCCATGCTTACCCTTGTCCCTCTCTCCTTTCTGTGCGATGCTTACCCTTGTCCCTCTCTCCATTCTGTGCCATGCTTACCCTTGTCCCTCTCCCCTTTCTGTGCCGTGCTTACCCTTGTCCCTCTCCCCTTTGTGCTGTGCTTACCCTTGTCCCACTCCCCTTTCTGTGCCATGCTTACCCTTGTCCCTCTCCCCTTTCTGTGCCGTGCTTACCCTTGTCCCTCTCCCCTTTGTGCTGTGCTTACCCTTGTCCCACTCCCCTTTCTGTAACATGCTTACCCTTGTCCCTCTCCCCTTTCTGTGCCATGCTTACCCTTGTCCCTCTCCCCTTTCTGTGCCATGCTTACCCTTGTCCCTCTGCCCTTTCTGTGCCATGCTGACCCTTGTCCCTCACCCCTTTCTGTGCCATGCTTACCCTTGTCCCACTCCCCTTTCTGTGCCATGCTTACCCTTGTCCCACTCCCCTTTCTGTGCCATGCTTACCCTTGTCCCACTCCCCTTTCTGTGCCATGCTTACCCTTGTCCCGCTCCCCTTTCTGTGCCATGCTTACCCTTGTCCCACTCCCCTTTCTGTGCCATGCTTACCCTTGTCCCTCTCCCCTTTCTGTGCTATGCTTACCCTTGTCCCTCTCCCCTTTCTGTGCCATGCTTACCCTTGTCCCTCTCACCTTTCTGTGCCGTGCTTACCCTTCTCCCTCTCCCCTTTGTGCTGTGCTTACCCTTGTCCCTCTCCCCTTTCTGTGCCGTGCTTACCCTTGTCCCTCTCCCCTTTCTGTGCCGTGCTTACCCTTGTCCCTTTCCCCTTTCTGTGCCATGCTTACCCTTGTCCCACTCCCCTTTCTGTGCCATGCTTACCCTTGTCCCTCTCCCCTTTCTGTGCCATGCTTACCCTTGTCCCACTCCCCTTTCTGCACCATGCTTACCCTTGTCGCTCTCCCCTTTCTGTGCCATGCTTACCCTTGTCCCTCTCCCCTTTCTGTGCCATGCTTACCCTTGTCCCATTCCCCTTTCTGTGCCATGCTTACCCTTGTCCCTCTCCCCTTTCTGTGCCATGCTTACCCTTGTCCCTCTCTCCTTTCTGTGCCATGCTTACACTTGTCCCTCTCTCCTTTCTGTGCCATGCTTACCCTTGTCCCTCTCTCCTTTCTGTGCCATGCTTACCCTTGTCCCTCTCTCCTTTCTGTGCCATGCTTACACTTGTCCCTCTCTCCTTTCTGTGCCATGCTTACCCTTGTCCCTCTCCCCTTTGTGCTGTGCTTACCCTTGTGCCACTCCCCTTTCTGTGCCATGCTTACCCTTGTCCCTCTCTCCTTTCTGTGCGATGCTTACCCTTGTCCCTCTCTCCTTTCTGTGCCATGCTGACACTTGTCCCTCTCTCCTTTCTGTGCCATGCTTACCCTTGTCCCTCTCCACTTTGTGCTGTGCTTACCCTTGTCCCACTCCCCTTTCTGTGCCATGCTTACCCTTGTCCCTCTCTCCTTTCTGTGCGATGCTTACCCTTGTCCCACTCCCCTTTCTGTGCCATGCTTACCCTTGTCCCTCTCTCCTTTCTGTGCGATGCTTACCCTTGTCCCTCTCTCCATTCTGTGCCATGCTTACCCTTGTCCCTCTCCCCTTTCTGTGCCGTGCTTACCCTTGTCCCTCTCCCCTTTGTGCTGTGCTTACCCTTGTCCCACTCCCCTTTCTGTGCCATGCTTACCCTTGTCCCTCTCCCCTTTCTGTGCCGTGCTTACCCTTGTCCCTCTCCCCTTTGTGCTGTGCTTACCCTTGTCCCACTCCCCTTTCTGTAACATGCTTACCCTTGTCCCTCTCCCCTTTCTGTGCCATGCTTACCCTTGTCCCTCTCCCCTTTCTGTGCCATGCTTACCCTTGTCCCTCTGCCCTTTCTGTGCCATGCTGACCCTTGTCCCTCACCCCTTTCTGTGCCATGCTTACCCTTGTCCCACTCCCCTTTCTGTGCCATGCTTACCCTTGTCCCACTCCCCTTTCTGTGCCATGCTTACCCTTGTCCCACTCCCCTTTCTGTGCCATGCTTACCCTTGTCCCGCTCCCCTTTCTGTGCCATGCTTACCCTTGTCCCACTCCCCTTTCTGTGCCATGCTTACCCTTGTCCCTCTCCCCTTTCTGTGCTATGCTTACCCTTGTCCCTCTCCCCTTTCTGTGCCATGCTTACCCTTGTCCCTCTCACCTTTCTGTGCCGTGCTTACCCTTCTCCCTCTCCCCTTTGTGCTGTGCTTACCCTTGTCCCTCTCCCCTTTCTGTGCCGTGCTTACCCTTGTCCCTCTCCCCTTTCTGTGCCGTGCTTACCCTTGTCCCTTTCCCCTTTCTGTGCCATGCTTACCCTTGTCCCACTCCCCTTTCTGTGCCATGCTTACCCTTGTCCCTCTCCCCTTTCTGTGCCATGCTTACCCTTGTCCCACTCCCCTTTCTGCACCATGCTTACCCTTGTCGCTCTCCCCTTTCTGTGCCATGCTTACCCTTGTCCCTCTCCCCTTTCTGTGCCATGCTTACCCTTGTCCCATTCCCCTTTCTGTGCCATGCTTACCCTTGTCCCTCTCCCCTTTCTGTGCCATGCTTACCCTTGTCCCATTCCCCTTTCTGTGCCATGCTTACCCTTCTCCCTCTCCCCTTTCTGTGCCATGCTTACCCTTGTCCCTGTCCCCTTTCTGTGCCATGCTTACCCTTGTCCCTCTCCCCTTTCTGTACCATGCTTACCCTTGTCCCAGTCCCCTTTCTGTACCATGCTTACCCTTGTCCCAGTCCCCTTTCTGTGCCATGCTTACCCTTGTCGCTCTCCCCTTTCTGTACCATGCTTACCCTTGTCCCATTCCCCTTTCTGTGCCATGCTTACCCTTGTCCCATTCCCCTTTATGTGCCATGCTTACCCTTGTCCGTCTCCCCTTTCTGTGCCATGCTTACCCTTGTCCCTCTCCCCTTTCTGTGCCATGCTTACCCTTGTCCCTCTCCCCTTTCTGTACCATGCTTACCCTTGTCCCATTCCCCTTTCTGTGCCATGCTTACCCTTGTCCCTCTCCCCTTTCTGTGCCATGCTTACCCTTGTCCCATTCCCCTTTCTGTGCCATGCTTACCCTTGTCCCTCTCCCCTTTCTGTGCCATGCTTACCCTTGTCCCTCTCCCCTTTCTGTGCCATGCTTACCCTTGTCCCATTCCCCTTTCTGTACCATGCTCACCCTTGTCCCTCTCCCCTTTCTGTGCCATGCTTACCCTTGTCCCTCTCCCCTTTCTGTACCATGCTTACTCTTGTCCCAGTCCCCTTTCTGTACCATGCTTACCCTTGTCGTTCTCCCCTTTCTGTGCTATTCTTACCCTTGTCCCACTACCCTTTCTGTGTCATGCTTACCCTTGTCCCTCACCCCTTTCTGTGCCGTGCTTACCCTTGTCCCTCTCCCCTTTCTGTGTCATGCTTACCCTTGTCCCTCTCCCCTTTCTGTGCCGTGCTTACCCTTGTCCCTCTCCCCTTTCTGTGTCATGCTTACCCTTGTCCCTCTCCCATTTCTGTGCCATGCTTACCCTTGTGCCATTCCCCTTTCTGTGCCATGCTTACCCTTGTCCCTCTCCCCTTTCTGTGCCATGCTTACCCTTGTCCCTCTCCCCTTTCTGTGCCATGCTTACCCTTGTCCCTCTCCCCTTTCTGTACCATGCTTACCCTTGTCCCAGTCCCCTTTCTGTACCATGCTTACCCTTGTCCCAGTCCCCTTTCTGTGCCATGCTTACCCTTGTCCCTCTCCCCTTTCTGTACCATGCTTACCCTTGTCCCATTCCCCTTTCTGTGCCATGCTTACCCTTGTCCCATTCCCCTTTCTGTGCCATGCTTACCCTTGTCCCTCTCCCCTTTCTGTGCCATGCTTACCCTTGTCCCTCTCCCCTTTCTGTGCCATGCTTACCCTTGTCCCTCTCCCCATTCTGTACCATGCTTACCCTTGTACCATTCCCCTTTCTGTGCCATGCTTACCCTTGTCCCTCTCCCCTTTCTGTGCCATGCTTACCCTTGTCCCATTCCCCTTTCTGTGCCATGCTTAGCCTTGTCCCTCTCCCCTTTCTGTGCCATGCTTACCCTTGTCCCTCTCCCCTTTCTGTGCCATGCTTACCCTTGTCCCATTCCCCTTTCTGTACCATGCTTCCCCTTGTCCCAGTCCCCTTTCAGTACCATGCTTACCCTTGTCCCAGTCCCCTTTCTGTGCCATGCTTACCCTTGTCCCTCTCCCCTTTCTGTGCCATGCTTACCCTTGTCCCTCTCCCCTTTCTGTGCCATGCTTACCCTTGTCCCTCTCCCCTTTCTGTACCATGCTTACCCTTGTCCCAGTCCCCTTTCTGTACCATGCTTACCCTTGTCCCAGTCCCCTTTCTGTGCCATGCTTACCCTTGTCCCTCTCCCCTTTCTGTACCATGCTTACCCTTGTCCCTCTCCCCTTTCTGTGCCATGCTCACCCTTGTCCCTCCCCCCTTTCTGTGCCATGCTTACCCTTGTCCCTCTCCCCTTTCTGTACCATGCTTACCCTTGTCCCAGTCCCCTTTCTGGACCATGCTTACCCTTGTCCCAGTTCCCTTTCTGTGCCATGCTTACCCTTTCCCTCTCCCCTTTCTGTACCATGCTTACCCTTGTCCCTCTCCCCTTTCTGTGCCATGCTTACCCTTGTCCCACTCCCCTTTCTGTGTCATGCTTATCCTTGTCCCTCTCCCCTTTCTGTGCAGTGCTTACCCTTGTCCCTCTCCCCTTTCTGTGTCATGCTTACCCTTGTCCCTCTCCCCTTTCTGTGCCATGCTAACCCTTGTCCCTCTCCCCTTTCTGTGCCATGCTTACCCTTGTCCCACTCCCCTTTCTGTGCCATGCTTACCCTTGTCCCTCTCCCCTTTCTGTGCTATGCTTACCCTTGTCCCTCTCCCCTTTCTGTGCCATGCTTACCCTTGTCCCACTCCCCTTTCTGTGCCATGCTTACCCTTGTCCCATTCCCTTTCTGTGCCATGCTTACCCTTGTCCCACTCCCCTTTCTGTGCCATGTTTACCCTTGTACCTCTCCCCTTTCTGTGCCATGCTTACCCTTGTCCCACTCCCCTTTCTGTGCCATGCTTACCCTTGTCCCTCTCCCCTTTCTGTGCCATGCGTACCCTTGTCCCTCTCCCCTTTCTGTGCCATGCTTACCCTTGTCCCACTCCCCTTTCTGTGCCATGCTTACCCTTGTCCCTCTCCCCTTTCTGTACCATGCTTACCCTTGTCCCTCTCCCCTTTCTGTGCCGTGCTTACCCTTGTCCCTCTCCCCTTTCTGTGTCATGCTTACCCTTGTCCCTCTCCCCTTTCTGTGCCATGCTTACCCTTGTCCCTCTCCCCTTTCTGTGCCATGCTTACCCTTGTCCCACTCCCCTTTCTGTGCCATGCTTACCCTTGTCCCTCTCCCCTTTCTGAGCCATGCTCACCCTTGTCCCACTCCCCTTTCTGTACCATGCTTACCCTTGTCCCTCTCCCCTTTCTGTGCTATGCTTACCCTTGTCCCTCTCCCCTTTCTGTGCCATGCTTACCCTTGTCCCACTCCCCTTTCTGTGCCATGCTTACCCTTGTCCCATTCCCCTTTCTGTGCCATGCTTAACTTGTCCCACTCCCCTTTCTGTGCCATGCTTACCCTTGTCCCTCTCCCCTTTCTGTGCCATGCGTACCCTTGTCCCTCTCCCCTTTCTGTGCCATGCTTACCCTTGTCCCACTCCCCTTTCTGTGCCATGCTTACCCTTGTCCCTCTCCCCTTTCTGTGCCATACTTACCCTTGTCCCACTCCCCTTTCTGTGCCATGCTTACCCTTGTCCCTCTCCCCTTTGTGCTATGCTTACCCTTGTCCCTCTCCCCTTTCTGTGCCATGCTTACCCTTGTCCGACTCCCATTTCTGTGCCATGCTTACCCTTGTCCCTCTCCCCTTTCTGTGCCATGCTTACCCTTGTCCCACTCCCCTTTCTGTGCCATGCTTACCCTTGTCCCACTCCCCTTTCTGTGCGATGCTTACCCTTGTCCCTCTCCCCTTTCTGTGCCATGCTTACCCTTGTCCCACTCCCCTTTCTGTTCCATGCTTACCCTTGTCCCACTCCCCTTTCTGTGCCATGCTTACCCTTGTCCCACTCCCCTTTCTGTGCCATGCTTACCCTTGTCCCACTCCCCTTTCTGTGCCATGCTTACCCTTGTCCCTCTCCCCTTTCTGTGCCATGCTTACCCTTGTCCCACTCCCTTTCTGTGCCATGCTTACCCTTGTCCCATGCTTACCCTTGTCCCACTCCCCTTTCTGTGCCATGCTTACCCTTGTCCCTCTCCCCTTTCTGTGCCATGCTTATCCTTGTCCCTCTCCCCTTTCTGTGCCATGCTTACCCTTGTCCCTCTCTCCTTTCTGTGCCATGCTTACCCTTGTCCCTCTCCCCTTTCTGTGCTATTCTTACCCTTGTCCCACTACCCTTTCTGTGTCATGCTTACCCTTGTCCCTCACCCCTTTCTGTGCCGTGCTTACCCTTGTCCCTCTCCCCTTTCTGTGTCATGCTTACCCTTGTCCCTCTCCCCTTTCTGTGCCATGCTTACCCTTGTGCCATTCCCCTTTCTGTGCCATGCTTACCCTTGTCCCTCTCCCCTTTCTGTGCCATGCTTACCCTTGTCCCTCTCCCCTTTCTGTGCCATGCTTACCCTTGTCCCTCTCCCCTTTCTGTACCATGCTTACCCTTGTCCCAGTCCCCTTTCTGTACCATGCTTACCCTTGTCCCAGTCCCCTTTCTGTGCCATGCTTACCCTTGTCCCTCTCCCCTTTCTGTACCATGCTTACCCTTGTCCCATTCCCCTTTCTGTGCCATGCTTACCCTTGTCCCATTCCCCTTTCTGTGCCATGCTTACCCTTGTCCCTCTCCCCTTTCTGTGCCATGCTTACCCTTGTCCCTCTCCCCTTTCTGTGCCATGCTTACCCTTGTCCCTCTCCCCATTCTGTACCATGCTTACCCTTGTACCATTCCCCTTTCTGTGCCATGCTTACCCTTGTCCCTCTCCCCTTTCTGTGCCATGCTTACCCTTGTCCCATTCCCCTTTCTGTGCCATGCTTAGCCTTGTCCCTCTCCCCTTTCTGTGCCATGCTTACCCTTGTCCCTCTCCCCTTTCTGTGCCATGCTTACCCTTGTCCCATTCCCCTTTCTGTACCATGCTTCCCCTTGTCCCAGTCCCCTTTCAGTACCATGCTTACCCTTGTCCCAGTCCCCTTTCTGTGCCATGCTTACCCTTGTCCCTCTCCCCTTTCTGTGCCATGCTTACCCTTGTCCCTCTCCCCTTTCTGTGCCATGCTTACCCTTGTCCCTCTCCCCTTTCTGTACCATGCTTACCCTTGTCCCAGTCCCCTTTCTGTACCATGCTTACCCTTGTCCCAGTCCCCTTTCTGTGCCATGCTTACCCTTGTCCCTCTCCCCTTGCTGTACCATGCTTACCCTTGTCCCTCTCCCCTTTCTGTGCCATGCTTACCCTTGTCCCTCCCCCCTTTCTGTGCCATGCTTACCCTTGTCCCTCTCCCCTTTCTGTACCATGCTTACCCTTGTCCCAGTCCCCTTTCTGGACCATGCTTACCCTTGTCCCAGTTCCCTTTCTGTGCCATGCTTACCCTTGTCCCTCTCCCCTTTCTGTACCATGCTTACCCTTGTCCCTCTCCCCTTTCTGTGCCATGCTTCCCCTTGTCCCACTCCCCTTTCTGTGTCATGCTTATCCTTGTCCCTCTCCCCTTTCTGTGCCGTGCTTACCCTTGTCCCTCTCCCCTTTCTGTGTCATGCTTACCCTTGTCCCTCTCCCCTTTCTGTGCCATGCTAACCCTTGTCCCTCTCCCCTTTCTGTGCCATGCTTACCCTTGTCCCACTCCCCTTTCTGTGCCATGCTTACCCTTGTCCCTCTCCCCTTTCTGTGCTATGCTTACCCTTGTCCCTCTCCCCTTTCTGTGCCATGCTTACCCTTGTCCCACTCCCCTTTCTGTGCCATGCTTACCCTTGTCCCATTCCCTTTCTGTGCCATGCTTACCCTTGTCCCACTCCCCTTTCTGTGCCATGTTTACCCTTGTACCTCTCCCCTTTCTGTGCCATGCTTACCCTTGTCCCACTCCCCTTTCTGTGCCATGCTTACCCTTGTCCCTCTCCCCTTTCTGTGCCATGCGTACCCTTGTCCCTCTCCCCTTTCTGTGCCATGCTTACCCTTGTCCCACTCCCCTTTCTGTGCCATGCTTACCCTTGTCCCTCTCCCCTTTCTGTGCCATGCTTACCCTTGTCCCACTCCCCTTTCTGTGCCATGCTTACCCTTGTCCGTCTCCCCTTTGTGCTGTACTTACCCTTGTCCCTCTCCCCTTTCTGTGACATGCTTACCCTTGTCCCATTCCCCTTTCTGTGCCAGGCTTACCCTTGTCCCTCTCCACTTTCTGTGCCATGCTTACCCTTGTCCCTCTCCCCTTTCTGTGCCATGCTTACCCTTGTCCCTCTCCCCTTTCTGTACCATGCTTACCCTTGTCCCAGTCCCCTTTCTGTGCCATGCTTACCCTTGCCCTCTCCCCTTTCTGTGCCATGCTTACCCTTGTCCCACTCCCCTTTCTGTACCATGCTTACCCTTGTCCCTCTCCCCTTTCTGTGCCGTGCTTACCCTTGTCCCTCTCCCCTTTCTGTGTCATGCTTACCCTTGTCCCTCTCCCCTTTCTGTGCCATGCTTACCCTTGTCCCTCTCCCCTTTCTGTGCCATGCTTACCCTTGTCCCATTCCCCTTTCTGTGCCATGCTTAACTTGTCCCACTCCCCTTTCTGTGCCATGCTTACCCTTGTCCCTCTCCCCTTTCTGTGCCATGCGTACCCTTGTCCCTCTCCCCTTTCTGTGCCATGCTTACCCTTGTCCCACTCCCCTTTCTGTGCCATGCTTACCCTTGTCCCTCTCCCCTTTCTGTGCCATACTTACCCTTGTCCCACTCCCCTTTCTGTGCCATGCTTACCCTTGTCCCTCTCCCCTTTGTGCTATGCTTACCCTTGTCCCTCTCCCCTTTCTGTGCCATGCTTACCCTTGTCCGACTCCCATTTCTGTGCCATGCTTACCCTTGTCCCTCTCCCCTTTCTGTGCCATGCTTACCCTTGTCCCACTCCCCTTTCTGTGCCATGCTTACCCTTGTCCCACTCCCCTTTCTGTGCGATGCTTACCCTTGTCCCTCTCCCCTTTCTGTGCCATGCTTACCCTTGTCCCACTCCCCTTTCTGTTCCATGCTTACCCTTGTCCCACTCCCCTTTCTGTGCCATGCTTACCCTTGTCCCACTCCCCTTTCTGTGCCATGCTTACCCTTGTCCCACTCCCCTTTCTGTGCCATGCTTACCCTTGTCCCTCTCCCCTTTCTGTGCCATGCTTACCCTTGTCCCACTCCCTTTCTGTGCCATGCTTACCCTTGTCCCATGCTTACCCTTGTCCCACTCCCCTTTCTGTGCCATGCTTACCCTTGTCCCTCTCCCCTTTCTGTGCCATGCTTATCCTTGTCCCTCTCCCCTTTCTGTGCCATGCTTACCCTTGTCCCTCTCTCCTTTCTGTGCCATGCTTACCCTTGTCCCTCTCTCCTTTCTGTGCCATTCTTACCCTTGTCCCTCTCCCCTTTCTGTGCCATGCTTACACTTGTCCCTCTCCCCTTTCTGTGCCATGCTTACCCTTGTCCCACTCCCCTTTCTGTGCCATGCTTACCCTTGTCCCACTCCCCTTTCTGTGCCATGCTTCCCCTTGTCCCTCTCTCCTTTCTGTGCCATGCTTACCCTTGTCCCTCTCCCCTTTCTGTGCCATGCTTACCCTTGTCCCTCTCCCCTTTCTGTGCCATGCTTACCATTGTCCCACCCCCTTTCTGTGCCATGCTTCCCCTTGTCCCACTCCCCTTTCTGTGCCATGCTTCCCCTTGTCCCGCTCCCCTTTCTGTTCAATGCTTACCCTTGTCCCACTCCCCTTTCTGTGCCATGCTTACCCTTGTCCCACTCCCCTTTCTGTGCCATGCTTACCCTTGTCCCACTCCCCTTTCTGTGCCATGCTTACCCTTGTCCCTCTCTCCTTTCTGTGCCATGCTTACCCTTGTCACTCTCCCCTTTCTGTACCATGCTTACCCTTATCCCATTCCCCTTTCTGTGCCATGCTTACCCTTGTCCCATTCCCCTTTCTGTGCCGTGCTTCCCCTTGTCCGTCTCCCCTTTCTGTGCCATGCTTACCCTTGTCCCTCTCCCCTTTCTGTGCCATGCTTACCCTTGTCCCTCTCCCCTTTCTGTACCATGCTTACCCTTGTCCCATTCCCCTTTCTGTGCCATGCTTACCCTTGTCCCTCTCCCCTTTCTTTGCCATGCTTACCCTTGTCCCATTCCCCTTTCTGTGCCATGCTTACCCTTGTCCCTCTCCCCTTTCTGTGCCATGCTTACCCTTGTCCCTCTCCCCTTTCTGTGCCATGCTTACCCTTGTCCCTCTCCCCTTTCTGTGCCATGCTTACCCTTGTCCCATTCCCCTTTCTGTACCATGCTTACCCTTGTCCCAGTCCCCTTTCTGTGCCATGCTTACCCTTGTCCCTCTCCCCTTTCTGTGCCATGCTTACCCTTGTCCCTCTCCCCTTTCTGTGCCATGCTTACCCTTGTCCCTCTCCCCTTTCTGTACCATGCTTACCCTTGTCCCAGTCCCCTTTCTGTACCATGCTTACCCTTGTCCCAGTCCCCTTTCTGTGCCATGCTTACCCTTGTCCCTCTCCCCTTTCTGTACCATGCTTACCCTTGTCCCTCTCCCCTTTCTGTGCCATGCTTACCCTTGTCCCACTCCCCTCTCTGTACCATGCTTACCCTTGTCATTCTCCGCTTTCTGTGCTATGCTTACCCTTGTCCCACTCCCCTTTCTGTGTCATGCTTACCCTTGTCCCTCTCCCCTTTCTGTGCCGTGCTTACCCTTGTCCCTCTCCCCTTTCTGTGTCATGCTTACCCTTGTCCCTCTCCCCTTTCTGTGCCATGCTTACCCTTGTCCCACTCCCCTTTCTGTGCCATGCTTACCCTTGTCCCTCTCCCCTTTCTGTGCCATGCTTACCCTTGTCCCACTCCCCTTTCTGTACCATGCTTACCCTTGTCCCTCTCCCCTTTCTGTGCTCTGCTTACCCTTGTCCCTCTCCCCTTTCTGTGCCATGCTTACCCTTGTCCCACTCCCCTTTCTGTGCCATGCTTACCCTTGTCCCATTCCCTTTCTGTGCCATGCTTGCCCTTGTCCCACTCCCCTTTCTGTGCCATGTTTACCCTTGTACCTCTCCCCTTTCTGTGCCATGCTTACCCTTGTCCCACTCCCCTTTCTGTGCCATGCTTACCCTTGTCCCTCTCCCCTTTCTGTGCCATGCGTACCCTTGTCCCTCTCCCCTTTATGTGCCATGCTTACCCTTGTCCCACTCCCCTTTCTGTGCCATGCTTACCCTTGTCCCTCTCCCCTTTCTGTGCCATGCTTACCCTTGTCCCACTCCCCTTTCTGTGCCATGCTTACCCTTGTCCCTCTCCCCTTTCTGTGCCATGCTTACCCTTGTCCCTCTCCCCTTTCTGTGCCAAGCTTACCCTTGTCCCACTCCCCTTTCTGTGCCATGCTTACCCTTGTCCCTCTCCCCTTTCTGAGCCATGCTCACCCTTGTCCCACTCCCCTTTCTGTACCATGCTTACCCTTGTCCCTCTCCCCTTTCTGTGCTATGCTTACCCTTGTCCCTCTCCCCTTTCTGTGCCATGCTTACCCTTGTCCCACTCCCCTTTCTGTGCCATGCTTACCCTTGTCCCATTCCCCTTTCTGTGCCATGCTTAACTTGTCCCACTCCCCTTTCTGTGCCATGTTTACCCTTGTACCTCTCCCCTTTCTATGCCATGCTTACCCTTGTCCCACTTCCCTTTCTGTGCCATGCTTACCCTTGTCCCTCTCCCCTTTCTGTGCCATGCGTACCCTTGTCCCTCTCCCCTTTCTGTGCCATGCTTACCCTTGTCCCACTCCCCTTTCTGTGCCATGCTTACCCTTGTCCCTCTCCCCTTTCTGTGCCATACTTACCCTTGTCCCACTCCCCTTTCTGTGCCATGCTTACCCTTGTCCCTCTCCCCTTTGTGCTATGCTTACCCTTGTCCCTCTCACCTTTCTGTGCCATGCTTACCCTTGTCCGACTCCCATTTCTGTGCCATGCTTACCCTTGTCCCTCTCCCCTTTCTGTGCCATGCTTACCCTTGTCCCACTCCCCTTTCTGTGCCATGCTTACCCTTGTCCCACTCCCCTTTCTGTGCGATGCTTACCCTTGTCCCTCTCCCCTTTCTGTGCCATGCTTACCCTTGTCCCACTCCCCTTTCTGTTCCATGCTTACCCTTGTCCCACTCCCCTTTCTGTGCCATGCTTACCCTTGTCCCACTCCCCTTTCTGTGCCATGCTTACCCTTGTCCCACTCCCCTTTCTGTGCCATCCTTACCCTTGTCCCTCTCCCCTTTCTGTGCCATGCTTACCCTTGTCCCACTCCCTTTCTGTGCCATGCTTACCCTTGTCCCATGCTTACCCTTGTCCCACTCCCCTTTCTGTGCCATGCTTACCCTTGTCCCTCTCCCCTTTCTGTGCCATGCTTATCCTTGTCCCTCTCCCCTTTCTGTGCCATGCTTACCCTTGTCCCTCTCTCCTTTCTGTGCCATGCTTACCCTTGTCCCTCTCTCCTTTCTGTCCCATTCTTACCCTTGTCCCTCTCCCCTTTCTGTGCCATGCTTACACTTGTCCCTCTCCCCTTTCTGTGCCATGCTTACCCTTGTCCCACTCCCCTTTCTGTGCCATGCTTACCCTTGTCCCACTCCCCTTTCTGTGCCATGCTTCCCCTTGTCCCTCTCTCCTTTCTGTGCCATGCTTACCCTTGTCCCTCTCCCCTTTCTGTGCCATGCTTACCCTTGTCCCTCTCCCCTTTCTGTGCCATGCTTACCATTGTCCCACTCCTCTTTCTGTGCCATGCTTCCCCTTGTCCCACTCCCCTTTCTGTGCCATGCTTCCCCTTGTCCCGCTCCCCTTTCTGTTCAATGCTTACCCTTGTCCCACTCCCCTTTCTGTGCCATGCTTACCCTTGTCCCACTCCCCTTTCTGTGCCATGCTTACCCTTGTCCCACTCCCCTTTCTGTGCCATGCTTACCCTTGTCCCTCTCTCCTTTCTGTGCCATGCTTACCCTTGTCACTCTCCCCTTTCTGTACCATGCTTACCCTTGTCCCATTCCCCTTTCTGTGCCATGCTTCCCCTTGTCCCATTCCCCTTTCTGTGCCGTGCTTCCCCTTGTCCGTCTCCCCTTTCTGTGCCATGCTTACCCTTGTCCCTCTCCCCTTTCTTTGCCATGCTTACCCTTGTCCCATTCCCCTTTCTGTGCCATGCTTACCCTTGTCCCTCTCCCCTTTCTGTGCCATGCTTACCCTTGTCCCTCTCCCCTTTCTGTGTCATGCTTACCCTTGTCCCTCTCCCCTTTCTGTGCCATGCTTACCCTTGTCCCATTCCCCTTTCTGTACCATGCTTACCCTTGTCCCAGTCCCCTTTCTGTGCCATGCTTACCCTTGTCCCTCTCCCCTTTCTGTGCCATGCTTACCCTTGTCCCTCTCCCCTTTCTGTGCCATGCTTACCCTTGACCCTCTCCCCTTTCTGTACCATGCTTACCCTTGTCCCAGTCCCCTTTCTGTACCATGCTTACCCTTGTCCCAGTCCCCTTTCTGTGCCATGCTTACCCTTGTCCCTCTCCCCTTTCTGTACCATGCTTACCCTTGTCCCTCTCCCCTTTCTGTGCCATGCTTACCCTTGTCCCACTCCCCTTTCTGTACCATGCTTACCCTTGTCATTCTCCGCTTTCTGTGCTATGCTTACCCTTGTCCCACTCCCCTTTCTGTGTCATGCTTACCCTTGTCCCTCTCCCCTTTCTGTGCCGTGCTTACCCTTGTCCCTCTCCCCTTTCTGTGTCATGCTTACCCTTGTCCCTCTCCCCTTTCTGTGCCATGCTTACCCTTGTCCCACTCCCCTTTCTGTGCCATGCTTACCCTTGTCCCTCTCCCCTTTCTGTGCCATGCTTACCCTTGTCCCACTCCCCTTTCTGTACCATGCTTACCCTTGTCCCTCTCCCCTTTCTGTGCTATGCTTACCCTTGTCCCTCTCCCCTTTCTGTGCCATGCTTACCCTTGTCCCACTCCCCTTTCTGTGCCATGCTTACCCTTGTCCCATTCCCTTTCTGTGCCATGCTTGCCCTTGTCCCACTCCCCTTTCTGTGCCATGTTTACCCTTGTACCTCTCCCCTTTCTGTGCCATGCTTACCCTTGTCCCACTCCCCTTTCTGTGCCATGCTTACCCTTGTCCCTCTCCCCTTTCTGTGCCATGCGTACCCTTGTCCCTCTCCCCTTTCTGTGCCATGCTTACCCTTGTCCCACTCCCCTTTCTGTGCCATGCTTACCCTTGTCCCTCTCCCCTTTCTGTGCCATGCTTACCCTTGTCCCACTCCCCTTTCTGTGCCATGCTTACCCTTGTCCGTCTCCCCTTTCTGAGCCATGCTCACCCTTGTCCCACTCCCCTTTCTGTACCATGCTTACCCTTGTCCCTCTCCCCTTTCTGTGCTATGCTTACCCTTGTCCCATTCCCATTTCTGTGCCATGCTTACCCTTGTCCCACTCCCCTTTCTGTGCCATGTTTACCCTTGTACCTCTCCCCTTTCTATGCCATGCTTACCCTTGTCCCACTCCCCTTTCTGTGCCATGCTTACCCTTGTCCCTCTCCCCTTTCTGTGCCATGCGTACCCTTGTCCCTCTCCCCTTTCTGTGCCATGCTTAACCTTGTCCCACTCCCCTTTCTGTGCCATGCTTACCCTTGTCCCTCTCCCCTTTCTGTGCCATACTTACCCTTGTCCCACTCCCCTTTCTGTGCCATGCTTACCCTTGTCCCTCTCCCCTTTGTGCTATGCTTACCCTTGTCCCTCTCCCCTTTCTGTGCCATGCTTACCCTTGTCCCACTCCCCTTTCTGTGCCATGCTTCCCCTTGTCCCGCTCCCCTTTCTGTGCCATGCTTACCCTTGTCCCTCTCTCCTTTCTGTGCCATGCTTACCCTTGTCACTCTCCCCTTTCTGTGCCATGCTTACCCTTGTCCCTCTCCGCTTTCTGTGCCATGCTTACCCTTGTCCCACTCCCCTTTCTGTGCCATGCTTACCCTTGTCCCACTCCCCTTTCTGTGCCAAGCTTACTCTTGTCCCACTCCCCTTTCTGTGCCATGCTTACCCTTGTCCCACTCCCCTTTCTGTGCCATGCTTACCCTTGTCCCACTCCCCTTTCTGTGCCATGCTTACCCTTGTCCCAGTCCCCTTTCTGTACCATGCTTACCCTTGTCCCATTCCCCTTTCTGTGCCATGCTTACCCTTGTCCCATTCCCCTTTCTGTGCCATGCTTACCCTTGTCCGTCTCCCCTTTCTGTGCCATGCTTACCCTTGTCCCTCTCCCCTTTCTGTGCCATGCTTACCCTTGTCCCTCTCACCTTTCTGTACCATGCTTACCCTTGTCCCATTCCCCTTTCTGTGCCATGCTTACCCTTGTCCCACTCCCCTTTCTGTGCCATGCTTCCCCTTGTCCCATTCCCCTTTCTGTGCCATGCTTACCCTTGTCCCGCTCCCCTTTCTGTTCAATGCTTACCCTTGTCCCACTCCCCTTTCTGTGCCATGCTTACTCTTGTCCCACTCCCCTTTCTGTGCCATGCTTACCCTTGTCCCTCTCTCCTTTCTGTGCCATGCTTACCCTTGTCACTCTCCCCTTTCTGTGCCATGCTTACCCTTGTCCCTCTCTCCTTTCTGTGCCATGCTTACCCTTGTCACTCTCCCCTTTCTGTGCCATGCTTACTCTTGTCCCACTCCCCTTTCTGTGCCATGCTTACCCTTGTCCCTCTCTCCTTTCTGTGCCATGCTTACTCTTGTCCCACTCCCCTTTCTGTGCCATGCTTACCCTTGTCCCTCTCTCCTTTCTGTGCCATGCTTACCCTTGTCCCACTCCCCTTTCTGTGCCATGCTTACCCTTGTCCCTCTCTCCTTTCTGTGCCATGCTTACCCTTGTCACTCTCCCCTTTCTGTGCCATGCTTACCCTTGTCCCTCTCCCCTTTCTGTGCCATGCTTACCCTTGTCCCACTCCCCTTTCTGTGCCATGCTTACCCTTGTCCCACTCCCCTTTCTTTGCCATGCTTACTCTTGTCCCACTCCCCTTTCTGTGCTATGCTTACCCTTGTCCCACTCCCCTTTCTGTGCCATGCTTACCCTTGTCCCACTCCCCTTTCTGTGCCATGCTTACCCTTGTCCCTCTCCCCTTTCTGTGCCATGCTTACCGTTGTCCCTCTCCCCTTTCTGTGCCATGCTTACCCTTGTCCCACTCCCCTTTCTGTGCCATGCTTCCCCTTGTCCCACTCCCCTTTCTGTGCCATGCTTCCCCTTGTCCCGCTCCCCTTTCTGTTCAATGCTTACGCTTGTCCCACTCCCCTTTCTGTGCCATGCTTACCCTTGTCCCACTCCCCTTTCTGTGCCATGCTTACCCTTGTCCCACTCCCCTTTCTGTGCCATGCTTACCCTTGTCCCTCTCTCCTTTCTGTGCCATGCTTACCCTTGTCACTCTCCCCTTTCTGTGCCATGCTTACCCTTGTCCCTCTCCCCTTTCTGTGCCATGCTTACCCTTGTCCCACTCCCCTTTCTGTGCCATGCTTACCCTTGTCCCACTCCCCTTTCTTTGCCATGCTTACTCTTGTCCCACTCCCCTTTCTGTGCCATGCTTACCCTTGTCCCACTCCCCTTTCTGTGCCATGCTTACCCTTGTCCCACTCCCCTTTCTGTGCCATGCTTACCCTTGTCCCAGTCCCCTTTCTGTACCATGCTTACCCTTGTCCCATTCCCCTTTCTGTGCCATGCTTACCCTTGTCCCATTCCCCTTTCTGTGCCATGCTTACCCTTGTCCGTCTCCCCTTTCTGTGCCATGCTTACCCTTGTCCCTCTCCCCTTTCTGTGCCATGCTTACCCTTGTCCCTCTCCCCTTTCTGTACCATGCTTACCCTTGTCCCATTCCCCTTTCTGTGCCATGCTTACCCTTGTCCCTCTCCCCTTTCTGTGCCATGCTTACCCTTGTCCCTCTCCCCTTTCTGTGCCATGCTTACCCTTGTCCCTCTCCCCTTTCTGTGCCATGCTGACCCTTGTCCCTCTCCCCTTTCTGTGCCATGCTTACCCTTGTCCCTCTCCCCTTTCTGTGCCATGCTTACCCTTGTACCTCTCCCCTTTCTATGCCATGCTTACCCTTGTCCCACTCCCCTTTCTGTGCCATGCTTACCCTTGTCCCTCTCCCCTTTCTGTGCCATGCGTACCCTTGTCCCTCTCCCCTTTCTGTGCCATGCTTACCCTTGTCCCACTCCCCTTTCTGTGCCATGCTTACCCTTGTCCCTCTCCCCTTTCTGTGCCATACTTACCCTTGTCCCACTCCCCTTTCTGTGCCATGCTTACCCTTGTCCCTCTCCCCTTTGTGCTATGCTTACCCTTGTCCCTCTCCCCTTTCTGTGCCATGCTTACCCTTGTCCGACTCCCATTTCTGTGCCATGCTTACCCTTGTCCCTCTCCCCTTTCTGTGCCATGCTTACCCTTGTCCCACTCCCCTTTCTGTGCCATGCTTACCCTTGTCCCACTCCCCTTTCTGTGCGATGCTTACCCTTGTCCCTCTCCCCTTTCTGTGCCATGCTTACCCTTGTCCCACTCCCCTTTCTGTTCCATGCTTACCCTTGTCCCACTCCCCTTTCTGTGCCATGCTTACCCTTGTCCCACTCCCCTTTCTGTGCCATGCTTACCCTTGTCCCACTCCCCTTTCTGTGCCATGCTTACCCTTGTCCCTCTCCCCTTTCTGTGCCATGCTTACCCTTGTCCCACTCCCCTTTCTGTGCCATGCTTACCCTTGTCCCATGCTTACCTTTGTCCCACTCCCCTTTCTGTGCCATGCTTACCCTTGTCCCTCTCTCCTTTCTGTGCCATTCTTCCCCTTGTCCCTCTCCCCTTTCTGTGCCATGCTTACCCTTGTCCCTCTCTCCTTTCTGTGCCATTCTTCCCCTTGTCCCTCTCCCCTTTCTGTGCCATGCTTACCCTTGTCCCTCTCTCCTTTCTGTGCCATTCTTACCCTTGTCCCTCTCCCCTTTCTGTGCCATGCTTACCCTTGTCCCTCTCTCCTTTCTGTGCCATGCTTACCCTTGTCCCTCTCTCCTTTCTGTGCCATGCTTACCCTTGTCCCTCTCCCCTTTCTGTGCCATGCTTACCCTTGTCCCTCTCTCCTTTCTGTGCCATTCTTACCCTTGTCCCTCTCCCCTTTCTGTGCCATGCTTACCCTTGTCCCACTCCCCTTTCTGTGCCATGCTTACCCTTGTCCCTCTCTCCTTTCTGTGCCATTCTTACCCTTGTCCCTCTCCCCTTTCTGTGCCATGCTTACCCTTGTCCCTCTCCCCTTTCTGTGCCACGCTTACCCTTGTCCCTCTCCCCTTTCTGTGCCATGCTTACCCTTGTCCCTCTCCCCTTTCTGTGCCATGCTTACCCTTGTCCCTCTCCCCTTTCTGTGCCATGCTTACCCTTGTCCCACTCCCCTTTCTGTGCCATGCTTACCCTTGTCCCACTCCCCTTTCTGTGCCATGCTTACCCTTGTCCCACTCCCCTTTCTGTTCCATGCTTACCCTTGTCCCTCTCCCCTTTCTGTGCCATGCTTACCCTTGTCCCACTCCCCTTTCTGTGCCATGCTTACCCTTGTCCCATGCTTACCTTTTTCCCACTCCCCTTTCTGTGCCATGCTTACCCTTGTCCCTCTCCCCTTTCTGTGCCATGCTTACCCTTGTCCCACTCCCCTTTCTGTGCCATGCTTACCCTTGTCCCTCTCCCCTTTCTGTGCCATGCTTACCCTTGTCCCACTCCCCTTTCTGTGCCATGCTTACCCTTGTCCCTCTCCCCTTTCTGTGCCATGCTTACCCTTGTCCCTCTCCCCTTTCTGTGCCATGCTTACCCTTGTCCCTCTCTCCTTTCTGTGCCATTCTTACCCTTGTCCCTCTCCCCTTTCTGTGCCATGCTTACCCTTGTCCCTCTCCCCTTTCTGTGCCATGCTTACCCTTGTCCCTCTCCCCTTTCTGTGCCATGCTTACCCTTGTCCCACTCCCCTTTCTGTGCCATGCTTACCCTTGTCCCACTCCCCTTTCTGTGCCATGCTTACCCTTGTCCCTCTCTCCTTTCTGTGCCATGCTTACCCTTGTCTCTCTCCCCTTTCTGTGCCATGCTTACCCTTGTCCCTCTCCCCTTTCTGTGCCATGCTTACCCTTGTCCCACTCCCCTTTCTGTGCCATGCTTCCCCTTGTCCCACTCCCCTTTCTGTGCCATGCTTCCCCTTGTCCCGCTCCCCTTTCTGTTCAATGCTTACCCTTGTCCCACTCCCCTTTCTGTGCCATGCTTACCCTTGTCCCACTCCCCTTTCTGTGCCATGCTTACCCTTGTCCCACTCCCCTTTCTGTGCCATGCTTACCCTTGTCCCACTCCCCTTTCTGTGCCATGCTTCCCCTTGTCCCGCTCCCCTTTCTGTTCAATGCTTACCCTTGTCCCACTCCCCTTTCTGTGCCATGCTTACCCTTGTCCCACTCCCCTTTCTGTGTCATGCTTACCCTTGTCCCTCTCTCCTTTCTGTGCCATGCTTACCCTTGTCACTCTCCCCTTTCTGTGCCATGCTTACCCTTGTCCCACTCCCCTTTCTGTGCCATGCTTACCCTTGTCCAACTCCCCTTTCTTTGCCATGCTTACTCTTGTCCCACTCCCCTTTCTGTGCCATGCTTACCCTTGTCCCACTCCCCTTTCTGTGCCATGCTTACCCTTGTCCCACTCCCCTTTCTGTGCCATGCTTACCCTTGTCCCAGTCCCCTTTCTGTACCATGCTTACCCTTGTCCCATTCCCCTTTCTGTGCCATGCTTAACCTTGTCCCATTCCCCTTTCTGTGCCATGCTTACCCTTGTCCGTCTCCCCTTTCTGTGCCATGCTTACCCTTGTCCCTCTCCCCTTTCTGTGCCATGCTTACCCTTGTCCCTTTCTGTACCATGCTTACCCTTGTCCCATTCCCCTTTCTGTGCCATGCTTACCCTTGTCCCTCTCCCCTTTCTGTGCCATGCTTACCCTTGTCCCACTCCCCTTTCTGTGCCATGCTTCCCCTTGTCCCACTCCCCTTTCTGTGCCATGCTTCCCCTTGTCCCGCTCCCCTTTCTGTTCAATGCTTACCCTTGTCCCACTCCCCTTTCTGTGCCATGCTTACCCTTGTCCCACTCCCCTTTCTGTGCCATGCTTACCCTTGTCCCACTCCCCTTTCTGTGCCATGCTTACCCTTGTCCCTCTCTCCTTTCTGTGCCATGCTTACCCTTGTCACTCTCCCCTTTCTGTGCCATGCTTACCCTTGTCCCTCTCCCCTTTCTGTGCCATGCTTACCCTTGTCCCACTCCCCTTTCTGTGCCATGCTTACCCTTGTCCCACTCCCCTTTCTTTGCCATGCTTACTCTTGTCCCACTCCCCTTTCTGTGCCATGCTTACCCTTGTCCCACTCCCCTTTCTGTGCCATGCTTACCCTTGTCCCACTCCCCTTTCTGTGCCATGCTTACCCTTGTCCCAGTCCCCTTTCTGTACCATGCTTACCCTTGTCCCATTCCCCTTTCTGTGCCATGCTTACCCTTGTCCCATTCCCCTTTCTGTGCCATGCTTACCCTTGTCCGTCTCCCCTTTCTGTGCCATGCTTACCCTTGTCCCTCTCCCCTTTCTGTGCCATGCTTACCCTTGTCCCTCTCCCCTTTCTGTACCATGCTTACCCTTGTCCCATTCCCCTTTCTGTGCCATGCTTACCCTTGTCCCTCTCCCCTTTCTGTGCCATGCTTACCCTTGTCCCTCTCCCCTTTCTGTGCCATGCTTACCCTTGTCCCTCTCCCCTTTCTGTGCCATGCTTACCCTTGTCCCTCTCCCCTTTCTGTGCCATGCTTACCCTTGTCCCTCTCCCCTTTCTGTGCCATGCTTACCCTTGTACCTCTCCCCTTTCTATGCCATGCTTACCCTTGTCCCACTCCCCTTTCTGTGCCATGCTTACCCTTGTCCCTCTCCCCTTTCTGTGCCATGCGTACCCTTGTCCCTCTCCCCTTTCTGTGCCATGCTTACCCTTGTCCCACTCCCCTTTCTGTGCCATGCTTACCCTTGTCCCTCTCCCCTTTCTGTGCCATACTTACCCTTGTCCCACTCCCCTTTCTGTGCCATGCTTACCCTTGTCCCTCTACCCTTTGTGCTATGCTTACCCTTGTCCCTCTCCCCTTTCTGTGCCATGCTTACCCTTGTCCGACTCCCATTTCTGTGCCATGCTTACCCTTGTCCCTCTCCCCTTTCTGTGCCATGCTTACCCTTGTCCCACTCCCCTTTCTGTGCCATGCTTACCCTTGTCCCACTCCCCTTTCTGTGCGATGCTTACCCTTGTCCCTCTCCCCTTTCTGTGCCATGCTTACCCTTGTCCCACTCCCCTTTCTGTTCCATGCTTACCCTTGTCCCACTCCCCTTTCTGTGCCATGCTTACCCTTGTCCCACTCCCCTTTCTGTGCCATGCTTACCCTTGTCCCACTCCCCTTTCTGTGCCATGCTTACCCTTGTCCCTCTCCCCTTTCTGTGCCATGCTTACCCTTGTCCCACTCCCCTTTCTGTGCCATGCTTACCCTTGTCCCATGCTTACCTTTGTCCCACTCCCCTTTCTGTGCCATGCTTACCCTTGTCCCTCTCTCCTTTCTGTGCCATTCTTCCCCTTGTCCCTCTCCCCTTTCTGTGCCATGCTTACCCTTGTCCCTCTCTCCTTTCTGTGCCATTCTTCCCCTTGTCCCTCTCCCCTTTCTGTGCCATGCTTACCCTTGTCCCTCTCTCCTTTCTGTGCCATTCTTACCCTTGTCCCTCTCCCCTTTCTGTGCCATGCTTACCCTTGTCCCTCTCTCCTTTCTGTGCCATGCTTACCCTTGTCCCTCTCTCCTTTCTGTGCCATGCTTACCCTTGTCCCTCTCCCCTTTCTGTGCCATGCTTACCCTTGTCCCTCTCTCCTTTCTGTGCCATTCTTACCCTTGTCCCTCTCCCCTTTCTGTGCCATGCTTACCCTTGTCCCACTCCCCTTTCTGTGCCATGCTTACCCTTGTCCCTCTCTCCTTTCTGTGCCATTCTTACCCTTGTCCCTCTCCCCTTTCTGTGCCATGCTTACCCTTGTCCCTCTCCCCTTTCTGTGCCATGCTTACCCTTGTCCCTCTCCCCTTTCTGTGCCATGCTTACCCTTGTCCCTCTCCCCTTTCTGTGCCATGCTTACCCTTGTCCCTCTCCCCTTTCTGTGCCATGCTTACCCTTGTCCCACTCCCCTTTCTGTGCCATGCTTACCCTTGTTCCACTCCCCTTCCTGTGCCATGCTTACCCTTGTCCCACTCCCCTTTCTGTGCCATGCTTACCCTTGTCCCTCTCCCCTTTCTGTGCCATGCTTACCCTTGTCCCACTCCCCTTTCTGTGCCATGCTTACCCTTGTCCCATGCTTACCTTTTTCCCACTCCCCTTTCTGTGCCATGCTTACCCTTGTCCCTCTCCCCTTTCTGTGCCATGCTTACCCTTGTCCCACTCCCCTTTCTGTGCCATGCTTACCCTTGTCCCTCTCCCCTTTCTGTGCCATGCTTACCCTTGTCCCACTCCCCTTTCTGTGCCATGCTTACCCTTGTCCCTCTCCCCTTTCTGTGCCATGCTTACCCTTGTCCCTCTCCCCTTTCTGTGCCATGCTTACCCTTGTCCCTCTCTCCTTTCTGTGCCATTCTTACCCTTGTCCCTCTCCCCTTTCTGTGCCATGCTTACCCTTGTCCCTCTCTCCTTTCTGTGCCATTCTTACCCTTGTCCCTCTCCCCTTTCTGTGCCATGCTTACCCTTGTCCCTCTCCCCTTTCTGTGCCATGCTTACCCTTGTCCCTCTCCCCTTTCTGTGCCATGCTTACCCTTGTCCCACTCCCCTTTCTGTGCCATGCTTACCCTTGTCCCACTCCCCTTTCTGTGCCATGCTTACCCTTGTCCCTCTCTCCTTTCTGTGCCATGCTTACCCTTGTCCCACTCCCCTTTCTGTGCCATGCTTACCCTTGTCCCTCTCCCCTTTCTGTGCCATGCTTACGCTTGTCCCACTCCCCTTTCTGTGCCATGCTTCCCCTTGTCCCACTCCCCTTTCTGTGCCATGCTTCCCCTTGTCCCGCTCCCCTTTCTGTTCAATGCTTACCCTTGTCCCACTCCCCTTTCTGTGCCATGCTTACCCTTGTCCCACTCCCCTTTCTGTGCCATGCTTACCCTTGTCCCACTCCACTTTCTGTGCCATTCTTACCCTTGTCCCTCTCTCCTTTCTGTGCCATGCTTACCCTTGTCACTCTCCCCTTTCTGTGCCATGCTTACCCTTGTCCCACTCCCCTTTCTGTGCCATGCTTACCCTTGTCCAACTCCCCTTTCTTTGCCATGCTTACTCTTGTCCCACTCCCCTTTCTGTGCCATGCTTACCCTTGTCCCACTCCCCTTTCTGTGCCATGCTTACCCTTGTCCCACTCCCCTTTCTGTGCCATGCTTACCCTTGTCCCAGTCCCCTTTCTGTACCATGCTTACCCTTGTCCCATTCCCCTTTCTGTGCCATGCTTAACCTTGTCCCATTCCCCTTTCTGTGCCATGCTTACCCTTGTCCGTCTCCCCTTTCTGTGCCATGCTTACCCTTGTCCCTCTCCGCTTTCTGTGCCATGCTTACCCTTGTCCCTTTCTGTACCATGCTTACCCTTGTCCCATTCCCCTTTCTGTGCCATGCTTACCCTTGTCCCTCTCCCCTTTCTGTGCCATGCTTACCCTTGTCCCTCTCCCCTTTCTGTGCCATGCTTACCCTTGTCCCTCTCCCCTTTCTGTGCCATGCTTACCCTTGTCCCTCTCCCCTTTCTGTGCCATGCTTACCCTTGTCCCTCTCCCCTTTCTGTGCCATGCTTACCCTTGTCCCATTCCCCTTTCTGTACCATGCTTACCCTTGTCCCAGTCCCCTTTCTGTGCCATGCTTACCCTTGTCCCTCTCCCCTTTCTGTGCCATGCTTACCCTTGTCCCTCTCCCCTTTCTGTGCCATGCTTACCCTTGTCCCTCTCCCATTTCTGTACCATGCTTACCCTTGTCCCTCTCCCCTTTCTGTGCCATGCTTACCATTGTCCCACTGCCCTTTCTGTACCATGCTTACCCTTGTCATTCTCCGCTTTCTGTGCTATGCTTACCCTTGTCCCACTCCCCTTTCTGTGTCATGCTTACCCTTGTCCCTCTCCCCTTTCTGTGCCGTGCTTACCCTTGTCCCTCTCCCCTTTCTGTGTCATGCTTACCCTTGTCCCTCTCCCCTTTCTGTGCCATGCTTACCCTTGTCCCTCTCCCCTTTCTGTGCCATGCTTACCCTTGTCCCACTCCCCTTTCTGTGCCATGCTTACCCTTGTCCGTCTCCCCTTTCTGAGCCATGCTCACCCTTGTCCCACTCCCCTTTCTGTACCATGCTTACCCTTGTCCCTCTCCCCTTTCTGTGCTATGCTTACCCTTGTCCCTCTCCCCTTTCTGTGCCATGCTTACCCTTGTCCCACTCCCCTTTCTGTGCCATGCTTACCCTTGTCCCATTCCCCTTTCTGTGCCATGCTTACCCTTGTCCCACTCCCCTTTCTGTGCCATGTTTACCCTTGTACCTCTCCCCTTTCTATGCCATGCTTACCCTTGTCCCACTCCCCTTTCTGTGCCATGCTTACCCTTGTCCCTCTCCCCTTTCTGTGCCATGCGTACCCTTGTCCCTCTCCCCTTTCTGTGCCATGCTTACCCTTGTCCCACTCCCCTTTCTGTGCCATATTTACCCTTGTCCCTCTCCCCTTTCTGTGCCATACTTACCCTTGTCCCACTCCCCTTTCTGTGCCATGCTTACCCTTGTCCCTCTCCCCTTTGTGCTATGCTTACCCTTGTCCCTCTCCCCTTTCTGTGCCATGCTTACCCTTGTCCCGCTCCCCTTTCTGTTCAATGCTTACCCTTGTCCCACTCCCCTTTCTCTGCCATGCTTACCCTTGTCCCACTCCCCTTTCTGTGCCATGCTTACCCTTGTCCCACTCCCCTTTCTGTGCCATGCTTACCCTTGTCCCTCTCTCCTTTCTGTGCCATGCTTACCCTTGTCACTCTCCCCTTCCTGTGCCATGCTTACCCTTGTCCCACTCCCCTTTCTGTGCCATGCTTACCCTTGTCCCACTCCCCTTTCTGTGCCAAGCTTACTCTTGTCCCACTCCCCTTTCTGTGCCATGCTTACCCTTGTCCCACTCCCCTTTCTGTGCCATGCTTACCCTTGTCCCACTCCCCTTTCTGTGCCATGCTTACCCTTGTCCCAGTCCCCTTTCTGTACCATGCTTACCCTTGTCCCATTCCCCTTTCTGTGCCATGCTTACCCTTGTCCCATTCCCCTTTCTGTGCCATGCTTACCCTTGTCCGTCTCCCCTTTCTGTGCCATGCTTACCCTTGTCCCTCTCCCGTTTCTTTGCCATGCTTACCCTTGTCCCTCTCCCCTTTCTGTACCATGCTTACCCTTGTCCCTCTCCCCTTTCTGTGCCATGCTTACCCTTGTCCCTCTCCCCTTTCTGTGCCATGCTTACCCTTGTCCCATTCCCCTTTCTGTGCCATGCTTACCCTTGTCCCTCTCCCCTTTCTGTGCCATGCTTACCCTTGTCCCTCTCCCCTTTCTGTGCCATGCTTACCCTTGTCCCTCTCCCCTTTCTGTGCCATGCTTACCCTTGTCCCATTCCCCTTTCTGTACCATGCTTACCCTTGTCCCAGTCCCCTTTCAGTACCATGCTTACCCTTGTCCCTCTCCCGTTTCTGTGCCATGCTTACCCTTGTCCCTCTCCCCTTTCTGTGCCATGCTTACCCTTGTCCCACTCCCCTTTCTGTGCCATGCTTACCCTTGTCCCTCTCCCCTTTCTGTGCCATGCTTACCCTTGTCCCACTCCCCTTTCTGTGCCATGCTTACCCTTGTCCGTCTCCCCTTTGTGCTATACTTACCCTTGTCCCTCTCCCCTTTCTGTGACATGCTTACCCTTGTCCCATTCCCCTTTCTGTGCCATGCTTACCCTTGTCCCTCTCCCCTTTCTGTGCCATGCTTACCCTTGTCCCTCTCCCCTTTCTGTGCCATGCTTACCCTTGTCCCTCTCCCCTTTCTGTACCATGCTTACCCTTGTCCCAGTCCCCTTTCTGTGCTATGCTTACCCTTGTCCCTCTCCCCTTTCTGTGCCATGCTTACCCTTGTCCCACTCCCCTTTCTGTGCCATGCTTACCCTTGTCCCATTCGCCTTTCTGTGCCATGCTTACCCTTGTCCCACTCCCCTTTCTGTGCCATGTTTACCCTTGTACCTCTCCCCTTTCTATGCCATGCTTACCCTTGTCCCACTCCCCTTTCTGTGCCATGCTTACCCTTGTCCCTCTCCCCTTTCTGTGCCATGCGTACCCTTGTCCCTCTCCCCTTTCTGTGCCATGCTTACCCTTGTCCCACTCCCCTTTCTGTGCCATGCTTACCCTTGTCCCTCTCCCCTTTCTGTGCCATACTTACCCTTGTCCCACTCCCCTTTCTGTGCCATGCTTACCCTTGTCCCTCTCCCCTTTGTGCTATGCTTACCCTTGTCCCTCTCCCCTTTCTGTGCCATGCTTACCCTTGTCCCACTCCCCTTTCTGTGCCATGCTTACCCTTGTCCGACTCCCATTTCTGTGCCATGCTTACCCTTGTCCCTCTCCCCTTTCTGTGCCATGCTTAACCTTGTCCCACTCCCCTTTCTGTGCCATGCTTACCCTTGTCCCACTCCCCTTTCTGTGCGATGCTTACCCTTGTCCCTCTCCCCTTTCTGTGCCGTGCTTACCCTTGTCCCACTCCCCTTTCTGTTCCATGCTTACCCTTGTCCCACTCCCCTTTCTGTGCCATGCTTACCCTTGTCCCACTCCCCTTTCTATGCCATGCTTACCCTTGTCCCACTCCCCTTTCTGTGCCATGCTTACCCTTGTCCCACTCCCCTTTCTGTGCCATGCTTACCCTTGTCCCAATCCCCTTTCTGTGTCATGCTTACCCTTTTACCTCACCCCTTTCTGTGCCGTGCTTACCCTTGTCCCTCTCCCCTTTCTGTGTCATGCTTACCCTTGTCCCTCTCCCCTTTCTGTGCCATGCTTACCCTTGTCCCATTCCCCTTTCTGTGCCATGCTTACCCTTGTCCCTCTCCCCTTTCTGTGCCATGCTTACCCTTGTCCCTCTCCCCTTTCTGTGCCATGCTTACCCTTGTCCCTCTCCCCTTTCTGTACCATGCTTACCCTTGTCCCAGTCCCCTTTCTGTACCATGCTTACCCTTGTCCCAGTCCCCTTTCTGTGCCATGCTTACCCTTGTCCCTCTCCCCTTTCTGTACCATGCTTACCCTTGTCCCATTCCCCTTTCTGTGCCATGCTTACCCTTGTCCCATTCCCCTTTCTGTGCCATGCTTACCCTTGTCCCTCTCCCCTTTTTGTGCCATGCTTACCCTTGTCCCTCTCCCCTTTCTGTACCATGCTTACCCTTGTACCATTCCCCTTTCTGTGTCATGCTTACCCTTGTCCCTCTCCCCTTTCTGTGCCATGCTTACCCTTGTCCCATTCCCCTTTCTGTGCCATGCTTACCCTTGTCCCTCTCCCCTTTCTGTGCCATGCTTACCCTTGTCCCTCTCCCCTTTCTGTGCCATGATTACCCTTGTCCCTCTCCCCTTTCTGTACCATGCTTACCCTTGTCCCAGTCCCCTTTCTGTACCATGCTTACCCTTGTCCCAGTCCCCTTTCTGTGCCATGCTTACCCTTGTCCCTCTCCCCTTTCTGTACCATGCTTACCCTTGTCCCATTCCCCTTTCTGTGCCATGCTTCCCCTTGTCCCATTCCCCTTTCTGTGCCATGCTTACCCTTGTCCCTCTCCCCTTTCTGTGCCATGCTTACCCTTGTCCCTCTCCCCTTTCTGTAACATGCTTACCCTTGTCCCTCTCCCCTTTCTGTACCATGCTTACCCTTGTACCATTCCCCTTTCTGTGCCATGCTTACCCTTGTCCCTCTCCCCTTTCTGTGCCATGCTTACCCTTGTCCCATTCCCCTTTCTGTGCCATGCTTACCCTTGTCCCTCTCCCCTTTCTGTGCCATGCTTACCCTTGTCCCTCTTCCCTTTCTGTGCCATGCTTACCCTTGTCCCATTCCCCTTTCTGTACCATGCTTACCCTTGTCCCAGTCCCCTTTCAGTACCATGCTTACCCTTGTCCCAGTCCCCTTTCTGTGCCATGCTTACCCTTGTCCCTCTCCCCTTTCTGTGCCATGCTTACCCTTGTCCCTCTCCCCTTTCTGTGCCATGCTTACCCTTGTCCCTCTCCCCTTTCTGTACCATGCTTACCCTTGTCCCAGTCCCCTTTCTGTTCCATGCTTACCCTTGTCCCAGTCCCCTTTCTGTGCCATGCTTACCCTTGTCCCTCTCCCCTTTCTGTACCATGCTTACCCTTGTCCTTCTCCCCTTTCTGTGCCATGCTTACCCTTGTCCCACTCCCCTTTCTGTACCATGCTTACCCTTGTCCCACTCCCCTTTCTGTGCCATGCTCACCCTTGTCCGTCTCCCCTTTGTGCTATACTTACCCTTGTCCCTCTCCCCTTTCTGTGACATGCTTACCCTTGTCCCATTCCCCTTTCTGTGCCATGCTTACCCTTGTCCCTCTCCCCTTTCTGTGCTATGCTTACCCTTGTCCCTCTCCCCTTTGTGTGCCATGCTTACCCTTGTCCCACTCCCCTTTCTGCGCCATGCTTACCCTTGTCCCATTCCCCTTTCTGTGCCATGCTTACCCTTGTCCCACTCCCCTTTCTGTGCCATGTTTACCCTTGTACCTCTCCCCTTTCTATGCCATGCTTACCCTTGTCCCACTCCCCTTTCTGTGCCATGCTTACCCTTGTCCCTCTCCCCTTTCTGTGCCATGCGTACCCTTGTCACTCTCCCCTTTCTGTGCCATGCTTACCCTTGTCCCGCTCCCCTTTCTGTGCCATGCTTACCCTTGTCCCTCTCCCCTTTCTGTGCCATACTTACCCTTGTCCCACTCCCCTTTCTGTGCCATGCTTACCCTTGTCCCTCTCCCCTTTGTGCTATGCTTACCCTTGTCCCTCTCCCCTTTCTGTGCCATGCTTACCCTTGTCCGACTCCCATTTCTGTGCCATGCTTACCCTTGTCCCTCTCCCCTTTCTGTGCCATGCTTACCCTTGTCCCACTCCCCTTTCTGTGCCATGCTTACCCTTGTCCCACTCCCCTTTCTGTGCGATGCTTACCCTTGTCCCTCTCCCCTTTCTGTGCCATGCTTACCCTTGTCCCACTCCCCTTTCTGTTCCATGCTTACCCTTGTCCCACTCCCCTTTCTGTGCCATGCTTACCCTTGTCCCACTCCCCTTTCTGTGCCATGCTTACCCTTGTCCCACTCCCCTTTCTGTGCCATGCTTACCCTTGTCCCTCTCCCCTTTCTGTGCCATGCTTACCCTTGTCCCACTCCCCTGTCTGTGCCATGCTTACCCTTGTCCCATGCTTACCCTTGTCCCTCTCCCCATTCGGTGCCATGCTTACCCTTGTCCCTCTCCCCTTTCTGTGCCATGCTTACCCTTGTCCCTCTCCCCTTTCTGTGCCATGCTTACCCTTGTCCCTCTCCCCTTTCTGTGCCATTCTTACCCTTGTCCCTCTCCCCTTTCTGTGCCATGCTTACCCTTGTCCCTCTCCCCTTTCTGTGCCATGCTTACCCTTGTCCCTCTCTCCTTTCTGTGCTATGCTTACCCTTGTCCCTCTCCCCTTTCTGTGCCATGCTTACCCTTGTCCCTCTCCCCTTTCTGTGCCATGCTTACCCTTGTCCCACTCCCCTTTCTGTGCCATGCTTCCCCTTGTCCCACTCCCCTTTCTGTGCCATGCTTCCCCTTGTCCCGCTCCCCTTTCTGTTCAATGCTTACCCTTGTCCCACTCCCCTTTCTGTGCCATGCTTACCCTTGTCCCACTCCCCTTTCTGTGCCATGCTTACCCTTGTCCCTCTCTCCTTTCTGTGCCATGCTTACCCTTGTCACTCTCCCCTTTCTGTGCCATGCTTACCCTTGTCCCTCTCCCCTTTCTGTGCCATGCTTACCCTTGTCCCACTCCCCTTTCTGTGCCATGCTTACCCTTGTCCCACTCCCCTTTCTTTGCCATGCTTACCCTTGTCCCACTCCCCTTTCTGTGCCATGCTTACCCTTGTCCCACTCCCCTTTCTGTGCCATGCTTACCCTTGTCCCAGTCCCCTTTCTGTACCATGCTTACCCTTGTCCCATTCCCCTTTCTGTGCCATGCTTACACTTGTCCCATTCCCCTTTCTGTCCCATGCTTACCCTTGTCCGTCTCCCCTTTCTGTGCCATGCTTACCCTTGTCCTTCTCCCCTTTCTGTGCCATACTTACCCTTGTCCCTCTCCCCTTTCTGTACCATGCTTACCCTTGTCCCATTCCCCTTTCTGTGCCATGCTTACCCTTGTCCCTCTCCCCTTTCTGTGCCATGCTTACCCTTGTCCCATTCCCCTTTCTGTGCCATGCTTACCCTTGTCCCTCTCCCCTTTCTGTGCCATGCTTAACCTTGTCCCTCTCCCCTTTCTGTGCCATGCTTACCCTTTTCCCTCTCCCCTTTCTGTGCCATGCTTACCCTTGTCCCATTCCCCTTTCTGTACCATGCTTACCCTTGTCCCAGTCCCCTTTCTGTGCCATGCTTACCCTTGTCCCTCTGCCCTTTCTGTGCCATGCTTACCCTTGTCCCTCTCCCCTTTCGGTGCCATGCTTACCCTTGTCCCTCTCCCCTTTCTGTACCATGCTTACCCTTGTCCCAGTCCCCTTTCTGTACCATGCTTACCCTTGTCCCAGTCCCCTTTCTGTGCCATGCTTACCCTTGTCCCTCTCCCCTTTCTGTACCGTGCTTACCCTTGTCCCTCTCCCCTTTCTGTGCCATGCTTACCCTTGTCCCACTCCCCTTTCTGTACCATGCTTACCCTTGTCATTCTCCGCTTTCTGTGCTATGCTTACCCTTGTCCCACTCCCCTTTCTGTGTCATGCTTACCCTTGTCCCTCTCCCCTTTCTGTGCCGTGCTTACCCTTGTCCCTCTCCCCTTTCTGTGTCATGCTTACCCTTGTCCCACTCCCCTTTCTGTGCCATGCTTACCCTTGTCCCACTCCCCTTTCTTTGCCATGCTTACTCTTGTCCCACTCCCCTTTCTGTGCCATGCTTACCCTTGTCCCACTCCCCTTTCTGTGCCATGCTTACCCTTGTCCCACTCCCCTTTCTGTGCCATGCTTACCCTTGTCCCAGTCCCCTTTCTGTACCATGCTTACCCTTGTCCCATTCCCCTTTCTGTGCCAAGCTTACCCTTGTCCCATTCCCCTTTCTGTGCCATGCTTACCCTTGTCCGTCTCCCATTTCTGTGCCATGCTTACCCTTGTCCCTCTCCCCTTTCTGTGCCATGCTTACCCTTGTCCCTCTCCCCTTTCTGTACCATGCTTACCCTTGTCCCATTCCCCTTTCTGTGCCATGCTTACCCTTGTCCCTCTCCCCTTTCTGTGCCATGCTTACCCTTGTCCCATTCCCCTTTCTGTGCCATGCTTACCCTTGTCCCTCGCCCCTTTCTGTGCCATGCTTACCCTTGTCCCTCTCCCCTTTCTGTGCCATGCTTACCCTTGTCCCTCTCCCCTTTCTGTGCCATGCTTACCCTTGTCCCATTCCCCTTTCTGTACCATGCTTCCCCTTGTCCCAGTCCCCTTTCTGTGCCATGCTTACCCTTGTCCCTCTCCCCTTTCTGTGCCATGCTTACCCTTGTCCCTCTCCCCTTTCTGTGCCATGCTTACCCTTGTCCCTCTCCCCTTTCTGTACCATGCTTACCCTTGTCCCAGTCCCCTTTCTGTACCATGCTTACCCTTGTCCCAGTCCCCTTTCTGTGCCATGCTTACCCTTGTCCCTCTCCCCTTTCTGTACCATGCTTACCCTTGTCCCTCTCCCCTTTCTGTGCCATGCTTACCCTTGTCCCACTCCCCTTTCTGTACCATGCTTACCCTTGTCATTCTCCGCTTTCTGTGCTATGCTTACCCTTGTCCCACTCCCCTTTCTGTGTCATGCTTACCCTTGTCCCTCTCCCCTTTCTGTGCCGTGCTTACCCTTGTCCCTCTCCCCTTTCTGTGTCATGCTTACCCTTGTCCCTCTCCCCTTTCTGTGCCATGCTTCCCCTTGTCCCTCTCCCCTTTCTGTGCCATGCTTACCCTTGTCCCACTCCCCTTTCTGTGCCATGCTTACCATTGTCCCTCTCCCCTTTCTGTGCCATGCTTACCCTTGTCCACTCCCCTTTCTGTACCATGCTTACCCTTGTCCCTCTCCCCTTTCTGTGCTATGCTTACCCTTGTCCCTCTCCCCTTTCTGTGCCATGCTTACCCTTGTCCCACTCCCCTTTCTGTGCCATGCTTACCCTTGTCCCATTCCCTTTCTGTGCCATGCTTACCCTTGTCCCACTCCCCTTTCTGTGCCATGTTTACCCTTGTACCTCTCCCCTTTCTGTGCCATGCTTACCCTTGTCCCACTCCCCTTTCTGTGCCATGCTTACCCTTGTCCCAGTCCCCTTTCTGTACCATGCTTACCCTTGTCCCATTCCCCTTTCTGTGCCATGCTTACACTTGTCCCATTCCCCTTTCTGTCCCATGCTTACCCTTGTCCGTCTCCCCTTTCTGTGCCATGCTTACCCTTGTCCCTCTCCCCTTTCTGTGCCATACTTACCCTTGTCCCTCTCCCCTTTCTGTACCATGCTTACCCTTGTCCCATTCCCCTTTCTGTGCCATGCTTACCCTTGTCCCTCTCCCCTTTCTGTGCCATGCTTACCCTTGTCCCATTCCCCTTTCTGTGCCATGCTTACCCTTGTCCCTCTCCCCTTTCTGTGCCATGCTTAACCTTGTCCCTCTCCCCTTTCTGTGCCATGCTTACCCTTTTCCCTCTCCCCTTTCTGTGCCATGCTTACCCTTGTCCCATTCCCCTTTCTGTACCATGCTTACCCTTGTCCCAGTCCCCTTTCTGTGCCATGCTTACCCTTGTCCCTCTGCCCTTTCTGTGCCATGCTTACCCTTGTCCCTCTCCCCTTTCGGTGCCATGCTTACCCTTGTCCCTCTCCCCTTTCTGTACCATGCTTACCCTTGTCCCAGTCCCCTTTCTGTACCATGCTTACCCTTGTCCCAGTCCCCTTTCTGTGCCATGCTTACCCTTGTCCCTCTCCCCTTTCTGTACCGTGCTTACCCTTGTCCCTCTCCCCTTTCTGTGCCATGCTTACCCTTGTCCCACTCCCCTTTCTGTACCATGCTTACCCTTGTCATTCTCCGCTTTCTGTGCTATGCTTACCCTTGTCCCACTCCCCTTTCTGTGTCATGCTTACCCTTGTCCCTCTCCCCTTTCTGTGCCGTGCTTACCCTTGTCCCTCTCCCCTTTCTGTGTCATGCTTACCCTTGTCCCACTCCCCTTTCTGTGCCATGCTTACCCTTGTCCCACTCCCCTTTCTTTGCCATGCTTACTCTTGTCCCACTCCCCTTTCTGTGCCATGCTTACCCTTGTCCCTCTCCCCTTTCTGTGCCATGCTTACCCTTGTCCCACTCCCCTTTCTGTGCCATGCTTACCCTTGTCCCAGTCCCCTTTCTGTACCATGCTTACCCTTGTCCCATTCCCCTTTCTGTGCCAAGCTTACCCTTGTCCCATTCCCCTTTCTGTGCCATGCTTACCCTTGTCCGTCTCCCATTTCTGTGCCATGCTTACCCTTGTCCCTCTCCCCTTTCTGTGCCATGCTTACCCTTGTCCCTCTCCCCTTTCTGTACCATGCTTACCCTTGTCCCATTCCCCTTTCTGTGCCATGCTTACCCTTGCCCCTCTCCCCTTTCTGTGCCATGCTTACCCTTGTCCCATTCCCCTTTCTGTGCCATGCTTACCCTTGTCCCTCGCCCCTTTCTGTGCCATGCTTACCCTTGTCCCTCTCCCCTTTCTGTGCCATGCTTACCCTTGTCCCTCTCCCCTTTCTGTGCCATGCTTACCCTTGTCCCATTCCCCTTTCTGTACCATGCTTCCCCTTGTCCCAGTCCCCTTTCTGTGCCATGCTTACCCTTGTCCCTCTCCCCTTTCTGTGCCATGCTTACCCTTGTCCCTCTCCCCTTTCTGTGCCATGCTTACCCTTGTCCCTCTCCCCTTTCTGTACCATGCTTACCCTTGTCCCAGTCCCCTTTCTGTACCATGCTTACCCTTGTCCCAGTCCCCTTTCTGTGCCATGCTTACCCTTGTCCCTCTCCCCTTTCTGTACCATGCTTACCCTTGTCCCTCTCCCCTTTCTGTGCCATGCTTACCCTTGTCCCACTCCCCTTTCTGTACCATGCTTACCCTTGTCATTCTCCGCTTTCTGTGCTATGCTTACCCTTGTCCCACTCCCCTTTCTGTGTCATGCTTACCCTTGTCCCTCTCCCCTTTCTGTGCCGTGCTTACCCTTGTCCCTCTCCCCTTTCTGTGTCATGCTTACCCTTGTCCCTCTCCCCTTTCTGTGCCATGCTTCCCCTTGTCCCTCTCCCCTTTCTGTGCCATGCTTACCCTTGTCCCACTCCCCTTTCTGTGCCATGCTTACCATTGTCCCTCTCCCCTTTCTGTGCCATGCTTACCCTTGTCCACTCCCCTTTCTGTACCATGCTTAACCTTGTCCCTCTCCCCTTTCTGTGCTATGCTTACCCTTGTCCCTCTCCCCTTTCTGTGCCATGCTTACCCTTGTCCCACTCCCCTTTCTGTGCCATGCTTACCCTTGTCCCATTCCCTTTCTGTGCCATGCTTACCCTTGTCCCACTCCCCTTTCTGTGCCATGTTTACCCTTGTACCTCTCCCCTTTCTGTGCCATGCTTACCCTTGTCCCACTCCCCTTTCTGTGCCATGCTTACCCTTGTCCCTCTCCCCTTTCTGTGCCATGCGTACCCTTGTCCCTCTCCCCTTTCTGTGCCATGCTTACCCTTGTCCCACTCCCCTTTCTGTGCCATGCTTACCCTTGTCCCTCTCCCCTTTCTGTGCCATGCTTACCCTTGTCCCACTCCCCTTTCTGTGCCATGCTTACCCTTGTCCGTCTCCCCTTTCTGAGCCATGCTCACCCTTGTCCCACTCCCCTTTCTGTACCATGCTTACCCTTGTCCCTCTCCCCTTTCTGTGCTATGCTTACCCTTGTCCCTCTCCCCTTTCTGTGCCATGCTTACCCTTGTCCCACTCCCCTTTCTGTGCCATGCTTACCCTTGTCCCATTCCCCTTTCTGTGCCATGCTTACCCTTGTCCCACTCCGCTTTCTGTGCCATGTTTACCCTTGTACCTCTCCCCTTTCTATGCCATGCTTACCCTTGTCCCACTCCCCTTTCAGTGCCATGCTTACCCTTGTCCCTCTCCCCTTTCTGTGCCATGCGTACCCTTGTCCCTCTCCCCTTTCTGTGCCATGCTTACCCTTGCCCACTCCCATTTCTGTGCCATGCTTACCCTTGTCCCTCTCCCCTTTCTGTGCCATACTTACCCTTGTCCCACTCCCCTTTCTGTGCCATGCTTACCCTTGTCCCTCTCCCCTTTGTGCTATGCTTACCCTTGTCCCTCTCCCCTTTCTGTGCCATGCTTACCCTTGTCCCACTCCCCTTTCTGTGCCATGCTTCCCCTTGTCCCGCTCCACTTTCTGTGCCATGCTTACCCTTGTCCCACTCCCCTTTCTGTGCCATGCTTACCCTTGTCCCACTCCCCTTTCTGTGCCAAGCTTACTCTTGTCCCACTCCCCTTTCTGTGCCATGCTTCCCCTTGTCCCACTCCCCTCTCTGTGCCATGCTTACCCTTATCCCACTCCCCTTTCTGTGCCATGCTTACCCTTGTCCCAGTCCCCTTTCTGTACCATGCTTACCCTTGTCCCATTCCCCTTTCTGTGCCATGCTTACCCTTGTCCCATTCCCCTTTCTGTGCCATGCTTACCCTTGTCCGTCTCCCCTTTCTGTGCCATGCTTACCCTTGTCCCTCTCCCCTTTCTGTGCCATGCTTACCCTTGTCCCTCTCCCCTTTCTGTACCATGCTTACCCTTGTCCCATTCCCCTTTCTGTGCCATGCTTCCCCTTGTCCCTCTCCCCTTTCTGTGCCATGCTTACCCTTGTCCCATTCCCCTTTCTGTGCCATGCTTACCCTTGTCCCTCTCCCCTTTCTGTGCCATGCTTACCCTTGTCCCTCTCCCCTTTCTGTGCCATGCTTACCCTTGTCCCTCTCCCCTTTCTGTGCCATGCTTACCCTTGTCCCATTCCCCTTTCTGTACCATGCTTACCCTTGTCCCAGTCCCCTTTCAGTACCATGCTTACCCTTGTCCCAGTCCCCTTTCTGTGCCATGCTTACCCTTGTCCCTCTCCCCTTTCTGTGCCATGCTTACCCTTGTCCCTCTCCCCTTTCTGTGCCATGCTTACCCTTGTCCCTCTCCCCTTTCTGTACCATGCTTACCCTTGTCCCAGTTCCCTTTCTGTACCATGCTTACCCTTGTCCCAGTCCCCTTTCTGTGCCATGCTTACCCTTGTCCCTCTCCCCTTTCTGTACCATGCTTCCCCTTGTCCCTCTCCCCTTTCTGTGCCATGCTTACCCTTGTCCCACTCCCCTTTCTGTACCATGCTTACCCTTGTCATTCTCCGCTTTCTGTGCTATGCTTACCCTTGTCCCACTCCCCTTTCTGTGTCATGCTTACCCTTGTCCCTCTCCCCTTTCTGTGCCGTGCTTACCCTTGTCCCTCTCCCCTTTCTGTGTCATGCTTACCCTTGTCCCTCTCCCCTTTCTGTGCCATGCTTACCCTTGTCCCTCTCCCCTTTCTGTGCCATGCTTACCCTTGTCCCACTCCCCTTTCTGTGCCATGCTTACCCTTGTCCCTCTCCCCTTTCTGTGCCATGCTTACCCTTGTCCCACTCCCCTTTCTGTACCATGCTTACCCTTGTCCCTCTCCCCTTTCTGTGCTACGCTTACCCTTGTCCCTCTCCCCTTTCTGTGCCATGCTTACCCTTGTCCCACTCCCCTTTCTGTGCCATGCTTACCCTTGTCCCATTCCCTTTCTGTGCCATGCTTACCCTTGTCCCACTCCCCTTTCTGTGCCATGTTTACCCTTGTACCTCTCCCCTTTCTGTGCCATGCTTACCCTTGTCCCACTCCCCTTTCTGTGCCATGCTTACCCTTGTCCCTCTCCCCTTTCTGTGCCATGCGTACCCTTGTCCCTCTCCCCTTTCTGTGCCATGCTTACCCTTGTCCCACTCCCCTTTCTGTGCCATGCTTACCCTTGTCCCTCTCCCCTTTCTGTGCCATGCTTACCCTTGTCCCACTCCCCTTTCTGTGCCATGCTCACCCTTGTCCCACTCCCCTTTCTGTACCATGCTTACCCTTGTCCCTCTCCCCTTTCTGTGCTATGCTTACCCTTGTCCCTCTCCCCTTTCTGTGCCATGCTTACCCTTGTCCCACTCCCCTTTCTGTGCCATGCTTACCCTTGTCCCATTCGCCTTTCTGTGCCATGCTTACCCTTGTCCCACTCCCCTTTCTGTGCCATGTTTACCCTTGTACCTCTCCCCTTTCTATGCCATGCTTACCCTTGTCCCACTCCCCTTTCTGTGCCATGCTTACCCTTGTCCCTCTCCCCTTTCTGTGCCATGCGTACCCTTGTCCCTCTCCCCTTTCTGTGCCATGCTTACCCTTGTCCCACTCCCCTTTCTGTGCCATGCTTACCCTTGTCCCTCTCCCCTTTCTGTGCCATACTTACCCTTGTCCCACTCCCCTTTCTGTGCCATGCTTACCCTTGTCCCTCTCCCCTTTGTGCTATGCTTACCCTTGTCCCTCTCCCCTTTCTGTGCCATGCTTACCCTTGTCCCACTCCCCTTTCTGTGCCATGCTTACCCTTGTCCGACTCCCATTTCTGTGCCATGCTTACCCTTGTCCCTCTCCCCTTTCTGTGCCATGCTTACCCTTGTCCCACTCCCCTTTCTGTGCCATGCTTACCCTTGTCCCACTCCCCTTTCTGTGCGATGCTTACCCTTGTCCCTCTCCCCTTTCTGTGCCATGCTTACCCTTGTCCCACTCCCCTTTCTGTTCCATGCTTACCCTTGTCCCACTCCCCTTTCTGTGCCATGCTTACCCTTGTCCCACTCCCCTTTCTGTGCCATGCTTACCCTTGTCCCACTCCCCTTTCTGTGCCATGCTTACCCTTGTCCCTCTCCCCTTTCTGTGCCATGCTTACCCTTGTCCATCTCCCCTTTCTGTGCCATGCTTACCCTTGTCCCTCTCTCCTTTCTGTGCCATGCTTACCCTTGTCCCTCTCCCCTTTCTGTGCCATGCTTACCCTTGTCCCTCTCCCCTTTCTGTGCCATGCTTACCCTTGTCCCTCTCCCCTTTCTGTGCCATGCTTACCCTTGTCCCACTCCCCTTTCTGTGCCATGCTTACCCTTGTCCCACTCACCTTTCTGTGCCATGCTTACCCTTGTCCCTCTCTCCTTTCTGTGCCATGCTTACCCTTGTCCCTCTCCCCTTTCTGTGCCATGCTTACCCTTGTCCCTCTCCCCTTTCTGTGCCATGCTTACCCTTGTCCCACTCCCCTTTCTGTGCCGTGCTTCCCCTTGTCCCACTCCCCTTTCTGTGCCATGCTTCCCCTTGTCCCGCTCCCCTTTCTGTTCAATGCTTACCCTTGTCCCACTCCCCTTTCTGTGCCATGCTTACCCTTCTCCCACTCCCCTTTCTGTGCCATGCTTACCCTTGTCCCACTCCCCTTTCTGTGCCATGCTTACCCTTGTCCCTCTCTCCTTTCTGTGCCATGCTTACACTTGTCACTCTCCCCTTTCTGTGCCATGCTTACCCTTGTCCCTCTCCCCTTTCTGTGCCATGCTTACCCTTGTCCCACTCCCCTTTCTGTGCCATGCTTACCCTTGTCCCACTCCCCTTTCTGTGCCATGCTTACTCTTGTCCCACTCCCCTTTCTGTGCCATGCTTACCCTTGTCCCACTCCCCTTTCTGTGCCATGCTTACCCTTGTCCCACTCCCCTTTCTGTGCCATGCTTTCCCTTGTCCCAGTCCCCTTTCTGTACCATGCTTACCCTTGTCCCATTCCCCTTTCTGTGCCATGCTTACCCTTGTCCCATTCCCCTTTCTGTGCCATGCTTACCCTTGTCCGTCTCCCCTTTCTGTGCCATGCTTACCCTTGTCCCTCTCCCCTTTCTGTGCCATGCTTACGCTTGTCCCTCTCCCCTTTCTGTACCATGCTTACCCTTGTTCCATTCCCCTTTCTGTGCCATGCTTACCCTTGTCCCTCTCCCCTTTCTGTGCCATGCTTACCCTTGTCACATTCCCCTTTCTGTGCCATGCTTACCCTTGTCCCTCTCCCCTTTCTGTGCCATGCTTACCCTTGTCCCTCTCCCCTTTCTGTGCCATGCTTACCCTTGTCCCATTCCCCTTTCTGTTCCATGCTTACCCTTGTCCCTCTCCCCTTTCTGTGCCATGCTTACCCTTGTCCCTCTCCCCTTTCTGTACCATGCATACCCTTGTCCCATTCCCCTTTCTGTACCATGCTTACCCTTGTCCCAGTCCCCTTTCTGTGCCATGCTTACCCTTGTCCCTCTCCCCTTTCTGTGCCATGCTTACCCTTGTCCCTCTCCCCTTTCTGTGCCATGCTTACCCTTGTCCCTCTCCCCTTTCTGTACCATGCTTTCCCTTGTACCATTCCCCTTTCTGTGCCATGCTTACCCTTGTCCCTCTCCCCTTTCTGTGCCATGCTTACCCTTGTCCCATTCCCCTTTCTGTGCCATGCTTACCCTTGTCCATCTCCCCTTTCTGTGCCATGCTTACCCTTGTCCCTCTCCCCTTTCTGTGCCATGCTTACCCTTGTCCCATTCCCCTTTCTGTACCATGCTTACCCTTGTCCCAGTCCCCTTTCAGTACCATGCTTACCCTTGTCCCAGTCCCCTTTCTGTGCCATGCTTACCCTTGTCCCTCTCCCCTTTCTGTGCCATGCTTACCCTTGTCCCTCTCCCCTTTCTGTGCCATGCTTACCCTTGTCCCTCTCCCCTTTCTGTACCATGCTTACCCTTGTCCCAGTCCCCTTTCTGTACCATGCTTACCCTTGTCCCAGTCCCCTTTCTGTGCCATGCTTACCCTTGTCCCTCTCCCCTTTCTGTACCATGCTTACCCTTGTCCCTCTCCCCTTTCTGTGCCATGCTTACCCTTGTCCCACTCCCCTTTCTGTACCATGCTTACCCTTGTCCCTCTCCCCTTTCTGTGCCATGCTAACCCTTGTCCCTCTCCCCTTTCTGTGCCATGCTTACCCTTGTCCCTCTCCCCTTTCTGTACCATGCTTACCCTTGTCCCAGTCCCCTTTCTGTACCATGCTTACCCTTGTCCCTCTCCCCTTTCTGTGCCGTGCTTACCCTTGTCCCTCTCCCCTTTCTGTGTCATGCTTACCCTTGTCCCTCTCCCCTTTCTGTGCCATGCTTACCCTTGTCCCTCTCCCCTTTCTGTGCCATGCTTACCCTTGTCCCACTCCCCTTTCTGTGCCATGCTTCCCCTTGTCCCTCTCCCCTTTCTGTGCCATGCTTACCCTTGTCCCACTCCACTTTCTGTACCATGCTTACCCTTGTCCCTCTCCCCTTTCTGTGCTATGCTTACCCTTGTCCCTCTCCCCTTTCTGTGACATGCTTACCCTTGTCCCACTCCCCTTTCTGTGCCATGCTTACCCTTGTCCCATTCCCTTTCTGTGCCATGCTTACCCTTGTCCCACTCCCCTTTCTGTGCCATGCTTACCCTTGTCCCTCTCCCCTTTCTGTACCATGCTTACCCTTGTCCCAGTCCCCTTTCTGTACCATGCTTACCCTTGTCCCAGTCCCCTTTCTGTGCCATGCTTACCCTTGTCCCTCTCCCCTTTCTGTGCCATGCTTACCCTTGTCCCATTCCCCTTTCTGTACCATGCTTACCCTTGTCCCAGTCCCCTTTCTGTGCCATGCTTACCCTTGTCCCTCTCCCCTTTCTGTGCCATGCTTACCCTTGTCCCTCTCCCCTTTCTGTGCCATGCTTACCCTTGTCCCTCTCCCCTTTCTGTACCATGCTTACCCTTGTCCCAGTCCCCTTTCTGTACCATGCTTACCCTTGTCCCTCTCCCCTTTCTGTGCCATGCTTACCCTTGTCCCATTCCCCTTTCTGTTCCATGCTTACCCTTGTCCCTCTCCCCTTTCTGTGCCATGCTTACCCTTGTCCCTCTCCCCTTTCTGTACCATGCATACCCTTGTCCCATTCCCCTTTCTGTACCATGCTTACCCTTGTCCCAGTCCCCTTTCTGTGCCATGCTTACCCTTGTCCCTCTCCCCTTTCTGTGCCATGCTTACCCTTGTCCCTCTCCCCTTTCTGTGCCATGCTTACCCTTGTCCCTCTCCCCTTTCTGTACCATGCTTTCCCTTGTACCATTCCCCTTTCTGTGCCATGCTTACCCTTGTCCCTCTCCCCTTTATGTGCCATGCTTACCCTTGTCCCATTCCCCTTTCTGTGCCATGCTTACCCTTGTCCATCTCCCCTTTCTGTGCCATGCTTACCCTTGTCCCTCTCCCCTTTCTGTGCCATGCTTACCCTTGTCCCATTCCCCTTTCTGTACCATGCTTACCCTTGTCCCAGTCCCCTTTCAGTACCATGCTTACCCTTGTCCCAGTCCCCTTTCTGTGCCATGCTTACCCTTGTCCCTCTCCCCTTTCTGTGCCATGCTTACCCTTGTCCCTCTCCCCTTTCTGTGCCATGCTTACCCTTGTCCCTCTCCCCTTTCTGTACCATGCTTACCCTTGTCCCAGTCCCCTTTCTGTACCATGCTTACCCTTGTCCCAGTCCCCTTTCTGTGCCATGCTTACCCTTGTCCCTCTCCCCTTTCTGTACCATGCTTACCCTTGTCCCTCTCCCCTTTCTGTGCCATGCTTACCCTTGTCCCACTCCCCTTTCTGTACCATGCTTACCCTTGTCCCTCTCCCCTTTCTGTGCCATGCTAACCCTTGTCCCTCTCCCCTTTCTGTGCCATGCTTACCCTTGTCCCTCTCCCCTTTCTGTACCATGCTTACCCTTGTCCCAGTCCCCTTTCTGTACCATGCTTACCCTTGTCCCTCTCCCCTTTCTGTGCCGTGCTTACCCTTGTCCCTCTCCCCTTTCTGTGTCATGCTTACCCTTGTCCCTCTCCCCTTTCTGTGCCATGCTTACCCTTGTCCCTCTCCCCTTTCTGTGCCATGCTTACCCTTGTCCCAGTCCCCTTTCTGTACCATGCTTACCCTTGTCCCATTCCCCTTTCTGTGCCATGCTTACCCTTGTCCCATTCCCCTTTCTGTGCCATGCTTACCCTGGTCCGTCTCCCCTTTCTGTGCCATGCTTACCCTTGTCCCACTCCCCTTTCTGTGCCATGCTTACCCTTGTCCCACTCCCCTTTCTGTGCCAAGCTTACTCTTGTCCCACTCCCCTTTCTGTGCCATGCTTACCCTTGTCCCACTCCCCTTTCTGTGCCATGCTTACCCTTGTCCCTCTCCCCTTTCTGTGCCATGCTTACCCTTGTCCCACTCCCCTTTCTGTGCCATGCTTCCCCTTGTCCCTCTCCCCTTTCTGTGCCATGCTTACCCTTGTCCCACTCCCCTTTCTGTACCATGCTTACCCTTGTCCCTCTCCCCTTTCTGTGCTATGCTTACCCTTGTCCCTCTCCCCTTTCTGTGCCATGCTTACCCTTGTCCCACTCCCCTTTCTGTGCCATGCTTACCCTTGTCCCATTCCCTTTCTGTGCCATGCTTACCCTTGTCCCACTCCCCTTTCTGTGCCATGCTTACCCTTGTCCCTCTCCCCTTTCTGTACCATGCTTACCCTTGTCCCAGTCCCCTTTCTGTACCATGCTTACCCTTGTCCCAGTCCCCTTTCTGTGCCATGCTTACCCTTGTCCCTCTCCCCTTTCTGTGCCATGCTTACCCTTGTCCCATTCCCCTTTCTGTACCATGCTTACCCTTGTCCCAGTCCCCTTTCTGTGCCATGCTTACCCTTGTCCCTCTCCCCTTTCTGTGCCATGCTTACCCTTGTCCCTCTCCCCTTTCTGTGCCATGCTTACCCTTGTCCCTCTCCCCTTTCTGTACCATGCTTACCCTTGTCCCAGTCCCCTTTCTGTACCATGCTTACCCTTGTCCCAGTCCCCTTTCTGTGCCATGCTTACCCTTGTCCCTCTCCCCTTTCTGTACCATGCTTACCCTTGTCCCTCTCCCCTTTCTGTGCCATGCTTACCCTTGTCCCACTCCCCTTTCTGTACCATGCTTACCCTTGTCATTCTCCGCTTTCTGTGCTATGCTTACCCTTGTCCCACTCCCCTTTCTGTGTCATGCTTACCCTTGTCCCTCTCCCCTTTCTGTGCCGTGCTTACCCTTGTCCCTCTCCCCTTTCTGTGTCATGCTTACCCTTGTCCCTCTCCCCTTTCTGTGCCATGCTTACCCTTGTCCCTCTCCCCTTTCTGTGCCATGCTTACCCTTGTCCCACTCCCCTTTCTGTGCCATGCTTACCCTTGTCCCTCTCCCCTTTCTGTGCCATGCTTACCCTTGTCCCACTCCCCTTTCTGTACCATGCTTACGCTTGTCCCTCTCCCCTTTCTGTGCTATGCTTACCCTTGTCCCTCTCCCCTTTCTGTGCCATGCTTACCCTTGTCCCACTCCCCTTTCTGTGCCATGCTTACCCTTGTCCCATTCCCTTTCTGTGCCATGCTTACCCTTGTCCCACTCCCCTTTCTTTGCCATGTTTACCCTTGTACCTCTCCCCTTTCTGTGCCATGCTTACCCTTGTCCCACTCCCCTTTCTGTGCCATGCTTACCCTTGTCCCTCTCCCCTTTCTGTGCCATGCGTACCCTTGTCCCTCTCCCCTTTCTGTGCCATGCTTACCCTTGTCCCACTCCCCTTTCTGTGCCATGCTTACCCTTGTCCCTCTCCCCTTTCTGTGCCATGCTTACCCTTGTCCCACTCCCCTTTCTGTGCCATGCTTACCCTTGTCCGTCTCCCCTTTCTGAGCCATGCTCACCCTTGTCCCACTCCCCTTTCTGTACCATGCTTACCCTTGTCCCTCTCCCCTTTCTGTGCTATGCTTACCCTTGTCCCTCTCCCCTTTCTGTGCCATGCTTACCCTTGTCCCACTCCCCTTTCTGTGCCATGCTTACCCTTGTCCCATTCCCCTTTCTGTGCCATGCTTACCCTTGTCCCACTCCCCTTTCTGTGCCATGTTTACCCTTGTACCTCTCCCCTTTCTATGCCATGCTTACCCTTGTCCCACTCCCCTTTCTGTGCCATGCTTACCCTTGTCCCTCTCCCCTTTCTGTGCCATGCGTACCCTTGTCCCTCTCCCCTTTCTGTGCCATGCTTACCCTTGTCCCACTCCCCTTTCTGTGCCATGCTTACCCTTGTCCCTCTCCCCTTTCTGTGCCATGCTTACCCTTGTCCCACTCCCCTTTCTGTGCCATGCTTACCCTTGTCCCTCTCCCCTTTGTGCTATGCTTACCCTTGTCCCTCTCCCCTTTCTGTGCCATGCTTACCCTTGTCCCACTCCCCTTTCTGTGCCATGCTTCCCCTTGTCCCGCTCCCCTTTCTGTTCAATGCTTACCCTTGTCCCACTCCCCTTTCTGTGCCATGCTTACCCTTGTCCCACTCCCCTTTCTGTGCCATGCTTACCCTTGTCACACTCCCCTTTCTGTGCCATGCTTACCCTTGTCCCTCTCTCCTTTCTGTGCCATGCTTACCCTTGTCACTCTCCCCTTTCTGTGCCATGCTTACCCTTGTCCCTCTCCCCTTTCTGTGCCATGCTTACCCTTGTCCCACTCCCCTTTCTGTGCCATGCTTACCCTTGTCCCACTCCCCTTTCTGTGCCAAGCTTACTCTTGTCCCACTCCCCTTTCTGTGCCATGCTTACCCTTGTCCCACTCCCCTTTCTGTGCCATGCTTACCCTTGTCCCACTCCCCTTTCTGTGCCATGCTTACCCTTGTCCCAGTCCCCTTTCTGTACCATGCTTACCCTTGTCCCATTCCCCTTTCTGTGCCATGCTTACCCTTGTCCCATTCCCCTTTCTGTGCCATGCTTACCCTGGTCCGTCTCCCCTTTCTGTGCCATGCTTACCCTTGTCCCACTCCCCTTTCTGTGCCATGCTTACCCTTGTCCCACTCCCCTTTCTGTGCCAAGCTTACTCTTGTCCCACTCCCCTTTCTGTGCCATGCTTACCCTTGTCCCACTCCCCTTTCTGTGCCATGCTTACCCTTGTCCCTCTCCCCTTTCTGTGCCATGCTTACCCTTGTCCCACTCCCCTTTCTGTGCCATGCTTCCCCTTGTCCCTCTCCCCTTTCTGTGCCATGCTTACCCTTGTCCCACTCCCCTTTCTGTACCATGCTTACCCTTGTCCCTCTCCCCTTTCTGTGCTATGCTTACCCTTGTCCCTCTCCCCTTTCTGTGCCATGCTTACCCTTGTCCCACTCCCCTTTCTGTGCCATGCTTACCCTTGTCCCATTCCCTTTCTGTGCCATGCTTACCCTTGTCCCACTCCCCTTTCTGTGCCATGCTTACCCTTGTCCCTCTCCCCTTTCTGTACCATGCTTACCCTTGTCCCAGTCCCCTTTCTGTACCATGCTTACCCTTGTCCCAGTCCCCTTTCTGTGCCATGCTTACCCTTGTCCCTCTCCCCTTTCTGTGCCATGCTTACCCTTGTCCCATTCCCCTTTCTGTACCATGCTTACCCTTGTCCCAGTCCCCTTTCTGTGCCATGCTTACCCTTGTCCCTCTCCCCTTTCTGTGCCATGCTTACCCTTGTCCCTCTCCCCTTTCTGTGCCATGCTTACCCTTGTCCCAGTCCCCTTTCTGTACCATGCTTACCCTTGTCCCATTCCCCTTTCTGTGCCATGCTTACCCTTGTCCCATTCCCCTTTCTGTGCCATGCTTACCCTGGTCCGTCTCCCCTTTCTGTGCCATGCTTACCCTTGTCCCACTCCCCTTTCTGTGCCATGCTTACCCTTGTCCCACTCCCCTTTCTGTGCCAAGCTTACTCTTGTCCCACTCCCCTTTCTGTGCCATGCTTACCCTTGTCCCACTCCCCTTTCTGTGCCATGCTTACCCTTGTCCCTCTCCCCTTTCTGTGCCATGCTTACCCTTGTCCCACTCCCCTTTCTGTGCCATGCTTCCCCTTGTCCCTCTCCCCTTTCTGTGCCATGCTTACCCTTGTCCCACTCCCCTTTCTGTACCATGCTTACCCTTGTCCCTCTCCCCTTTCTGTGCTATGCTTACCCTTGTCCCTCTCCCCTTTCTGTGCCATGCTTACCCTTGTCCCACTCCCCTTTCTGTGCCATGCTTACCCTTGTCCCATTCCCTTTCTGTGCCATGCTTACCCTTGTCCCACTCCCCTTTCTGTGCCATGCTTACCCTTGTCCCTCTCCCCTTTCTGTACCATGCTTACCCTTGTCCCAGTCCCCTTTCTGTACCATGCTTACCCTTGTCCCAGTCCCCTTTCTGTGCCATGCTTACCCTTGTCCCTCTCCCCTTTCTGTGCCATGCTTACCCTTGTCCCATTCCCCTTTCTGTACCATGCTTACCCTTGTCCCAGTCCCCTTTCTGTGCCATGCTTACCCTTGTCCCTCTCCCCTTTCTGTGCCATGCTTACCCTTGTCCCTCTCCCCTTTCTGTGCCATGCTTACCCTTGTCCCTCTCCCCTTTCTGTACCATGCTTACCCTTGTCCCAGTCCCCTTTCTGTACCATGCTTACCCTTGTCCCAGTCCCCTTTCTGTGCCATGCTTACCCTTGTCCCTCTCCCCTTTCTGTACCATGCTTACCCTTGTCCCTCTCCCCTTTCTGTGCCATGCTTACCCTTGTCCCACTCCCCTTTCTGTACCATGCTTACCCTTGTCATTCTCCGCTTTCTGTGCTATGCTTACCCTTGTCCCACTCCCCTTTCTGTGTCATGCTTACCCTTGTCCCTCTCCCCTTTCTGTGCCGTGCTTACCCTTGTCCCTCTCCCCTTTCTGTGTCATGCTTACCCTTGTCCCTCTCCCCTTTCTGTGCCATGCTTACCCTTGTCCCTCTCCCCTTTCTGTGCCATGCTTACCCTTGTCCCACTCCCCTTTCTGTGCCATGCTTACCCTTGTCCCTCTCCCCTTTCTGTGCCATGCTTACCCTTGTCCCACTCCCCTTTCTGTACCATGCTTACGCTTGTCCCTCTCCCCTTTCTGTGCTATGCTTACCCTTGTCCCTCTCCCCTTTCTGTGCCATGCTTACCCTTGTCCCACTCCCCTTTCTGTGCCATGCTTACCCTTGTCCCATTCCCTTTCTGTGCCATGCTTACCCTTGTCCCACTCCCCTTTCTGTGCCATGTTTACCCTTGTACCTCTCCCCTTTCTGTGCCATGCTTACCCTTGTCCCACTCCCCTTTCTGTGCCATGCTTACCCTTGTCCCTCTCCCCTTTCTGTGCCATGCGTACCCTTGTCCCTCTCCCCTTTCTGTGCCATGCTTACCCTTGTCCCACTCCCCTTTCTGTGCCATGCTTACCCTTGTCCCTCTCCCCTTTCTGTGCCATGCTTACCCTTGTCCCACTCCCCTTTCTGTGCCATGCTTACCCTTGTCCGTCTCCCCTTTCTGAGCCATGCTCACCCTTGTCCCACTCCCCTTTCTGTACCATGCTTACCCTTGTCCCTCTCCCCTTTCTGTGCTATGCTTACCCTTGTCCCTCTCCCCTTTCTGTGCCATGCTTACCCTTGTCCCACTCCCCTTTCTGTGCCATGCTTACCCTTGTCCCATTCCCCTTTCTGTGCCATGCTTACCCTTGTCCCACTCCCCTTTCTGTGCCATGTTTACCCTTGTACCTCTCCCCTTTCTATGCCATGCTTACCCTTGTCCCACTCCCCTTTCTGTGCCATGCTTACCCTTGTCCCTCTCCCCTTTCTGTGCCATGCGTACCCTTGTCCCTCTCCCCTTTCTGTGCCATGCTTACCCTTGTCCCACTCCCCTTTCTGTGCCATGCTTACCCTTGTCCCTCTCCCCTTTCTGTGCCATGCTTACCCTTGTCCCACTCCCCTTTCTGTGCCATGCTTACCCTTGTCCCTCTCCCCTTTGTGCTATGCTTACCCTTGTCCCTCTCCCCTTTCTGTGCCATGCTTACCCTTGTCCCACTCCCCTTTCTGTGCCATGCTTCCCCTTGTCCCGCTCCCCTTTCTGTTCAATGCTTACCCTTGTCCCACTCCCCTTTCTGTGCCATGCTTACCCTTGTCCCACTCCCCTTTCTGTGCCATGCTTACCCTTGTCACACTCCCCTTTCTGTGCCATGCTTACCCTTGTCCCTCTCTCCTTTCTGTGCCATGCTTACCCTTGTCACTCTCCCCTTTCTGTGCCATGCTTACCCTTGTCCCTCTCCCCTTTCTGTGCCATGCTTACCCTTGTCCCACTCCCCTTTCTGTGCCATGCTTACCCTTGTCCCACTCCCCTTTCTGTGCCAAGCTTACTCTTGTCCCACTCCCCTTTCTGTGCCATGCTTACCCTTGTCCCACTCCCCTTTCTGTGCCATGCTTACCCTTGTCCCACTCCCCTTTCTGTGCCATGCTTACCCTTGTCCCAGTCCCCTTTCTGTACCATGCTTACCCTTGTCCCATTCCCCTTTCTGTGCCATGCTTACCCTTGTCCCATTCCCCTTTCTGTGCCATGCTTACCCTGGTCCGTCTCCCCTTTCTGTGCCATGCTTACCCTTGTCCCACTCCCCTTTCTGTGCCATGCTTACCCTTGTCCCACTCCCCTTTCTGTGCCAAGCTTACTCTTGTCCCACTCCCCTTTCTGTGCCATGCTTACCCTTGTCCCACTCCCCTTTCTGTGCCATGCTTACCCTTGTCCCACTCCCCTTTCTGTGCCATGCTTACCCTTGTCCCAGTCCCCTTTCTGTACCATGCTTACCCTTGTCCCATTCCCCTTTCTGTGCCATGCTTACCCTTGTCCCATTCCCCTTTCTGTGCCATGCTTACCCTGGTCCGTCTCCCCTTTCTGTGCCATGCTCACCCTTGTCCCTCTCCCCTTTCTGTGCCATGCTTACCCTTGTCCCACTCCCCTTTCTGTACCATGCTTACCCTTGTCCCAGTCCCCTTTCTGTGCCATGCTTACCCTTGTCCCTCTCCCCTTTCTGTGCCATGCTTACCCTTGTCCCTCTCCCCTTTCTGTGCCATGCTTACCCTTGTCCCTCTCCCCTTTCTGTACCATGCTTACCCTTGTCCCAGTCCCCTTTCTGTACCATGCTTACCCTTGTCCCAGTCCCCTTTCTGTGCCATGCTTACCCTTGTCCCTCTCCCCTTTCTGTACCATGCTTACCCTTGTCCCTCTCCCCTTTCTGTGCCATGCTTACCCTTGTCCCACTCCCCTTTCTGTACCATGCTTACCCTTGTCATTCTCCGCTTTCTGTGCTATGCTTACCCTTGTCCCACTCACCTTTCTGTGTCATGCTTACCCTTGTCCCTCTCCCCTTTCTGTGCCGTGCTTACCCTTGTCCCTCTCCCCTTTCTGTGTCATGCTTACCCTTGTCCCTCTCCCCTTTCTGTGCCATGCTTACCCTTGTCCCTCTCCCCTTTCTGTGCCATGCTTACCCTTGTCCCACTCCCCTTTCTGTGCCATGCTTACCCTTGTCCCTCTCCCCTTTCTGTGCCATGCTTACACTTGTCCCACTCCCCTTTCTGTACCATGCTTACCCTTGTCCCTCTCCCCTTTCTGTGCTATGCTTACCCTTGTCCCTCTCCCCTTTCTGTGCCAGGCTTACCCTTGTCCCACTCCCCTTTCTGTGCCATGCTTACCCTTGTCCCATTCCCTTTCTGTGCCATGCTTACCCTTGTCCCTCTCCCCTTTCTGTGCCATGCTTACCCTTGTCCCACTCCCCTTTCTGTACCATGCTTACCCTTGTCATTCTCCGCTTTCTGTGCTATGCTTACCCTTGTCCCACTCCCCTTTCTGTGTCATGCTTACCCTTGTCCCTCTCCCCTTTCTGTGCCGTGCTTACCCTTGTCCCTCTCCCCTTTCTGTGTCATGCTTACCCTTGTCCCTCTCCCCTTTCTGTGCCATGCTTACCCTTGTCCCTCTCCCCTTTCTGTGCCATGCTTACCCTTGTCCCACTCCCCTTTCTGTGCCATGCTTACCCTTGTCCCTCTCCCCTTTCTGTGCCATGCTTACCCTTGTCCCACTCCCCTTTCTGTACCATGCTTCCCCTTGTCCCTCTCCCCTTTCTGTGCTATGCTTACCCTTGTCCCTCTCCCCTTTCTGTGCCATGCTTACCCTTGTCCCACTCCCCTTTCTGTGCCATGCTTACCCTTGTCCCATTCCCTTTCTGTGCCATGCTTACCCTTGTCCCACTCCCCTTTCTGTGCCATGTTTACCCTTGTACCTCTCCCCTTTCTGTGCCATGCTTACCCTTGTCCCACTCCCCTTTCTGTGCCATGCTTACCCTTGTCCCTCTCCCCTTTCTGTGCCATGCGTACCCTTGTCCCTCTCCCCTTTCTGTGCCATGCTTACCCTTGTCCCACTCCCCTTTCTGTGCCATGCTTACCCTTGTCCCTCTCCCCTTTCTGTGCCATGCTTCCCCTTGTCCCACTCCCCTTTCTGTGCCATGCTTACCCTTGTCCGTCTCCCCTTTCTGAGCCATGCTCACCCTTGTCCCACTCCCCTTTCTGTACCATGCTTACCCTTGTCCCTCTCCCCTTTCTGTGCTATGCTTACCCTTGTCCCTCTCCCCTTTCTGCGCCATGCTTACCCTTGTCCCACTCCCCTTTCTGTGCCATGCTTACCCTTGTCCCATTCCCCTTTCTGTGCCATGCTTACCCTTGTCCCACTCCCCTTTCTGTGCCATGTTTACCCTTGTACCTCTCCCCTTTCTATGCCATGCTTACCCTTGTCCCACTCCCCTTTCTGTGCCATGCTTACCCTTGTCCCTCTCCCCTTTCTGTGCCATGCGTACCCTTGTCCCTCTCCCCTTTCTGTGCCATGCTTACCCTTGTCCCACTCCCCTTTCTGTGCCATGCTTACCCTTGTCCCTCTCCCCTTTCTGTGCCATACTTACCCTTGTCCCACTCCCCTTTCTGTGCCATGCTTACCCTTGTCCCTCTCCCCTTTGTGCTATGCTTACCCTTGTCCCTCTCCCGTTTCTGTGCCATGCTTACCCTTGTCCCACTCCCCTTTCTGTGCCATGCTTCCCCTTGTCCCGCTCCCCTTTCTGTTCAATGCTTACCCTTGTCCCACTCCCCTTTCTGTGCCATGCTTCCCCTTGTCCCACTCCCCTTTCTGTGCCATGCTTACCCTTGTCCCACACCCCTTTCTGTGCCATGCTTACCCTTGTCCCTCTCTCCTTTCTGTGCCATGCTTACCCTTGTCACTCTCCCCTTTCTGTGCCATGCTTACCCTTGTCCCTCTCCCCTTTCAGTGCCATGCTTACCCTTGTCCCACTCCCCTTTCTGTGCCATGCTTACCCTTGTCCCACTCCCCTTTCTGTGACAAGCTTACTCTTGTCCCACTCCCCTTTCTGTGCCATGCTTACCCTTGTCCCATTCCCCTTTCTGTGCCATGCTTACCCTTGTCCCACTCCCCTTTCTGTGCCATGTTTACCCTTGTACCTCTCCCCTTTCTATGCCATGCTTACCCTTGTCCCACTCCCCTTTCTGTGCCATGCTTACCCTTGTCCCTCTCCCCTTTCTGTGCCATGCGTACCCTTGTCCCTCTCCCCTTTCTGTGCCATGCTTACCCTTGTCCCACTCCCCTTTCTGTGCCATGCTTACCCTTGTCCCTCTCCCCTTTCTGTGCCATACTTACCCTTGTCCCACTCCCCTTTCTGTGCCATGCTTACCCTTGTCCCTCTCCCCTTTGTGCTATGCTTACCCTTGTCCCTCTCCCGTTTCTGTGCCATGCTTACCCTTGTCCCACTCCCCTTTCTGTGCCATGCTTCCCCTTGTCCCGCTCCCCTTTCTGTTCAATGCTTACCCTTGTCCCACTCCCCTTTCTGTGCCATGCTTACCCTTGTCCCACTCCCCTTTCTGTGCCATGCTTACCCTTGTCCCACTCCCCTTTCTGTGCCATGCTTACCCTTGTCCCTCTCCCCTTTCTGTCCCATGCTTACCCTTGTCACTCTCCCCTTTCTGTGCCATGCTTACCCTTGTCCCTCTCCCCTTTCTGTGCCATGCTTACCCTTGTCCCACTCCCCTTTCTGTCCCATGCTTACCCTTGTCCCACTCCCCTTTCTGTGCCAAGCTTACTCTTGTCCCACTCCCCTTTCTGTGCCATGCTTACCCTTGTCCCACTCCCCTTTCTGTGCCATGCTTACCCTTGTCCCACTCCCCTTTCTGTGCCATGCTTACCCTTGTCCCAGTCCCCTTTCTGTACCATGCTTACCCTTGTCCCATTCCCCTTTCTGTGCCATGCTTACCCTTGTCCCATTCCACTTTCTGTGCCATGCTTACCCTTGTCCCATTCCCCTTTCTGTGCCATGCTTACCCTGGTCCGTCTCCCCTTTCTGTGCCATGCTTACCCTTGTCCCACTCCCCTTTCTGTGCCATGCTTACCCTTGTCCCACTCCCCTTTCTGTGCCAAGCTTACTCTTGTCACACTCCCCTTTCTGTGCCATGCTTACCCTTGTCCCACTCCCCTTTCTGTGCCATGCTTACCCTTGTCCCACTCCCCTTTCTGTGCCATGCTTACCCTTGTCCCAGTCCCCTTTCTGTACCATGCTTACCCTTGTCCCATTCCCCTTTCTGTGCCATGCTTACCCTTGTCCCATTCCCCTTTCTGTGCCATGCTTACCCTGGTCCGTCTCCCCTTTCTGTGCCATGCTCACCCTTGTCCCTCTCCCCTTTCTGTGCCATGCTTACCCTTGTCCCACTCCCCTTTCTGTTCCATGCTTACCCTTGTCCCAGTCCCCTTTCTGTGCCATGCTTACCCTTGTCCCTCTCCCCTTTCTGTGCCATGCTTACCCTTGTCCCTCTCCCCTTTCTGTGCCATGCTTACCCTTGTCCGTCTCCCCTTTCTGTGCCATGCTTACCCTTGTCCCTCTCCCCTTTCTGTGCCATGCTTACCCTTGTCCCACTCCCGTTTCTGTACCATGCTTACCCTTGTCCCAGTCCCCTTTCTGTGCCATGCTTACCCTTGTCCCTCTCCCCTTTCTGTGCCATGCTTACCCTTGTCCCACTCCCCTTTCTGTACCATGCTTACCCTTGTCATTCTCCGCTTTCTGTGCTATGCTTACCCTTGTCCCACTCACCTTTCTGTGTCATGCTTACCCTTGTCCCTCTCCCCTTTCTGTGCCGTGCTTACCCTTGTCCCTCTCCCCTTTCTGTGTCATGCTTACCCTTGTCCCTCTCCCCTTTCTGTGCCATGCTTACCCTTGTCCCTCTCCCCTTTCTGTGCCATGCTTACCCTTGTCCCACTCCCCTTTCTGTGCCATGCTTACCCTTGTCCCTCACCCCTTTCTGTGCCATGCTTACCCTTGTCCCACTCCCCTTTCTGTACCATGCTTACCCTTGTCCCTCTCCCCTTTCTGTGCTATGCTTACCCTTGTCCCTCTCCCCTTTCTGTGCCAGGCTTACACTTGTCCCACTCCCCTTTCTGTGCCATGCTTACCCTTATCCCATTCCCTTTCTGTGCCATGCTTACCCTTGTCCCTCTCCCCTTTCTGTGCCATGCTTACCCTTGTCCCACTCCCCTTTCTGTACCATGCTTACCCTTGTCATTCTCCGCTTTCTGTGCTATGCTTACCCTTGTCCCACTCCCCTTTCTGTGTCATGCTTACCCTTGTCCCTCTCCCCTTTCTGTGCCGTGCTTACCCTTGTCCCTCTCCCCTTTCTGTGTCATGCTTACCCTTGTCCCTCTCCCCTTTCTGTGCCATGCTTACCCTTGTCCCTCTCCCCTTTCTGTGCCATGCTTACCCTTGTCCCACTCCCCTTTCTGTGCCATGCTTACCCTTGTCCCTCTCCCCTTTCTGTGCCATGCTTACCCTTGTCCCACTCCCCTTTCTGTACCATGCTTCCCCTTGTCCCTCTCCCCTTTCTGTGCTATGCTTACCCTTGTCCCTCTCCCCTTTCTGTGCCATGCTTACCCTTGTCCCACTCCCCTTTCTGTGCCATGCTTACCCTTGTCCCATTCCCTTTCTGTGCCATGCTTACCCTTGTCCCACTCCCCTTTCTGTGCCATGTTTACCCTTGTACCTCTCCCCTTTCTGTGCCATGCTTACCCTTGTCCCACTCCCCTTTCTGTGCCATGCTTACCCTTGTCCCTCTCCCCTTTCTGTGCCATGCGTACCCTTGTCCCTCTCCCCTTTCTGTGCCATGCTTACCCTTGTCCCACTCCCCTTTCTGTGCCATGCTTACCCTTGTCCCTCTCCCCTTTCTGTGCCATGCTTCCCCTTGTCCCACTCCCCTTTCTGTGCCATGCTTACCCTTGTCCGTCTCCCCTTTCTGAGCCATGCTCACCCTTGTCCCACTCCCCTTTCTGTACCATGCTTACCCTTGTCCCTCTCCCCTTTCTGTGCTATGCTTACCCTTGTCCCTCTCCCCTTTCTGTGCCATGCTTACCCTTGTCCCACTCCCCTTTCTGTGCCATGCTTACCCTTGTCCCATTCCCCTTTCTGTGCCATGCTTACCCTTGTCCCACTCCCCTTTCTGTGCCATGTTTACCCTTGTACCTCTCCCCTTTCTATGCCATGCTGACCCTTGTCCCACTCCCCTTTCTGTGCCATGCTTACCCTTGTCCCTCTCCCCTTTCTGTGCCATGCGTACCCTTGTCCCTCTCCCCTTTCTGTGCCATGCTTACCCTTGTCCCACTCCCCTTTCTGTGCCATGCTTACCCTTGTCCCTCTCCCCTTTCTGTGCCATGCTTACCCTTGTCCCACTCCCCTTTCTGTACCATGCTTACCCTTGTCCCTCTCCCCTTTCTGTGCTATGCTTACCCTTGTCCCTCTCCCCTTTCTGTGCCATGCTTACCCTTGTCCCTCTCCCCTTTCTGTGCCATGCTTTCCCTTGTCCCATTCCGTTCTGTGCCATGCTTACCCTTGTCCCACTCCCCTTTCTGTGCCATGTTTACACTTGTACCTCTCCCCTTTCTGTGCCATGCTTACCCTTGTCCCACTCCCCTTTCTGTGCCATGCTTACCCTTGTCCCTCTCCCCTTTCTGTGCCATGCGTACCATTGTCCCTCTCCCCTTTCTGTGCCATGCTTACCCTTGTCCCACTCCCCTTTCTGTGCCATGCTTACCCTTGTCCCTCTCTACTTTCTGTGCCATGCTTACCCTTGTCACTCTCCCCTTTCTGTGCCATGCTTACCCTTGTCCCTCTCCCCTTTCTGTGCCATGCTTACCCTTGTCCCACTCCCCTTTCTGTGCAATGCTTACCCTTGTCCCACTCCCCTTTCTGTGCCATGCTTACTCTTGTCCCACTCCCCTTTCTGTGCCATGCTTACCCTTGTCCCACTCCCCTTTCTGTGCCATGCTTACCCTTGTCCCACTCCCCTTTCTGTGCCATGCTTACCCTTGTCCCAGTCCCCTTTCTGTACCATGCTTACCCTTGTCCCATTCCCCTTTCTGTGCCATGCTTACCCTTGCCCCATTCCCCTTTCTGTGCCATGCTGACCCTTGTCCGTCTCCCCTTTCTGTGCCATGCTTACCCTTGTCCCTCTCCCCTTTCTGTGCCATGCTTACGCTTGTCCCTCTCCCCTTTCTGTACCATGCTTACCCTTGTCCCATTCCCCTTTCTGTGCCATGCTTACCCTTGTCCCTCTCCCCTTTCTGTGCCATGCTTACCCTTGTCCCATTCCCCTTTCTGTGCCATGCTTACCCTTGTCCCTCTCCCCTTTCTGTGCCATGCTTACCCTTGTCCCTCTCCCCTTTCTGTGCCATGCTTACCCTTGTCCCATTCCCCTTTCTGTACCATGCTTACCCTTGTCCCTCTCCCCTTTCTGTGCCATGCTTACCCTTGTCCCTCTCCCCTTTCTGTACCATGCTTACCCTTGTCCCATTCCCCTTTCTGTACCATGCTTACACTTGTCCCAGTCCCCTTTCTGTGCCTTGCTTACCCTTGTCCCTCTCCCCTTTCTGTACCATGCTTACCCTTGTCCCTCTCCCCTTTCTGTGCCATGCTTACCCTTGTCCCACTCCCCTTTCTGTACCATGCTTAACCTTGTCGTTCTCCCCTTTCTGTGCTATGCTTACCATTGTCCAACTCCCCTTTCTGTGTCATGCTTACCCTTGTACCTCACACCTTTCTGTGCCGTGCTTACCCTTGTCCCTCTCCCCTTTCTGTGTCATGCTTACCCTTGTCCCTCTCCCCTTTCTGTGCCATGCTTACCCTTGTCCCATTCCCCTTTCTGTGCCATGCTTACCCTTGTCCCTCTCCCCTTTCTGTGCCATGCTTACCCTTGTCCCTCTCCCCTTTCTGTGCCATGCTTACACTTGTCCCTCTCCCCTTTCTGTACCATGCTTACCCTTGTCCCAGTCCCCTTTCTGTACCATGCTTACCCTTGTCCCAGTCCCCTTTCTGTGCCATGCTTACCCTTGTCCCTCTCCCCTTTCTGTACCATGCTTACCCTTGTCCCATTCCCCTTTCTGTGCCATGCTTACCCTTGTCCCATTCCCCTTTCTGTGCCATGCTTACCCTTGTCCCTCTCCCCTTTCTGTGCCATGCTTACCCTTGTCCCTCTCCCCTTTCTGTGCCATGCTTACCCTTGTCCCTCTCCCCTTTCTGTACCATGCTTACCCTTGTACCATTCCCCTTTCTGTGCCATGCTTACCCTTGTCCCTCTCCCCTTTCTGTGCCATTCTTACTCCTGTCCCTCTCCCCTTTCTGTGCCATGCTTACCCTTGTCCCATTCCCCTTTCTGTACCATGCTTACCCTTGTCCCAGTCCCCTTTCAGTACCATGCTTACCCTTGTCCCAGTCCCCTTTCTGTGCCATGTTTACCCTTGTACCTCTCCCCTTTCTGTGCCATGCTTACCCTTGTCCCACTCCCCTTTCTGTGCCATGCTTACCCTTGTCCCTCTCCCCTTTCTGTGCCATGCGTACCCTTGTCCCTCTCCCCTTTCTGTGCCATGCTTACCCTTGTCCCACTCCCCTTTCTGTGCCATGCTTACCCTTGTCCCTCTCCCCTTTCTGTGCCATGCTTCCCCTTGTCCCACTCCCCTTTCTGTGCCATGCTTACCCTTGTCCGTCTCCCCTTTCTGAGCCATGCTCACCCTTGTCCCACTCCCCTTTCTGTACCATGCTTACCCTTGTCCCTCTCCCCTTTCTGTGCTATGCTTACCCTTGTCCCTCTCCCCTTTCTGTGCCATGCTTACCCTTGTCCCACTCCCCTTTCTGTGCCATGCTTACCCTTGTCCCATTCCCCTTTCTGTGCCATGCTTACCCTTGTCCCACTCCCCTTTCTGTGCCATGTTTACCCTTGTACCTCTCCCCTTTCTATGCCATGCTTACCCTTGTCCCACTCCCCTTTCTGTGCCATGCTTACCCTTGTCCCTCTCCCCTTTCTGTGCCATGCGTACCCTTGTCCCTCTCCCCTTTCTGTGCCATGCTTACCCTTGTCCCACTCCCCTTTCTGTGCCATGCTTACCCTTGTCCCTCTCCCCTTTCTGTGCCATACTTACCCTTGTCCCACTCCCCTTTCTGTGCCATGCTTACCCTTGTCCCTCTCCCCTTTGTGCTATGCTTACCCTTGTCCCTCTCCCGTTTCTGTGCCATGCTTACCCTTGTCCCACTCCCCTTTCTGTGCCATGCTTCCCCTTGTCCCGCTCCCCTTTCTGTTCAATGCTTACCCTTGTCCCACTCCCCTTTCTGTGCCATGCTTACCCTTGTCCCACTCCCCTTTCTGTGCCATGCTTACCCTTGTCCCACACCCCTTTCTGTGCCATGCTTACCCTTGTCCCTCTCTCCTTTCTGTGCCATGCTTACCCTTGTGACTCTCCCCTTTCTGTGCCATGCTTACCCTTGTCCCTCTCCCCTTTCTGTGCCATGCTTACCCTTGTCCCACTCCCCTTTCTGTGCCATGCTTACCCTTGTCCCACTCCCCTTTCTGTGCCAAGCTTACTCTTGTCCCACTCCCCTTTCTGTGCCATGCTTACCCTTGTCCCATTCCCCTTTCTGTGCCATGCTTACCCTTGTCCCACTCCCCTTTCTGTGCCATGTTTACCCTTGTACCTCTCCCCTTTCTATGCCATGCTTACCCTTGTCCCACTCCCCTTTCTGTGCCATGCTTACACTTGTCCCTCTCCCCTTTCTGTGCCATGCGTACCCTTGTCCCTCTCCCCTTTCTGTGCCATGCTTACCCTTGTCCCACTCCCCTTTCTGTGCCATGCTTACCCTTGTCCCTCTCCCCTTTCTGTGCCATACTTACCCTTGTCCCACTCCCCTTTCTGTGCCATGCTTACCCTTGTCCCTCTCCCCTTTGTGCTGTGCTTACCCTTGTCCCTCTCCCGTTTCTGTGCCATGCTTACCCTTGTCCCACTCCCCTTTCTGTGCCATGCTTCCCCTTGTCCCGCTCCCCTTTCTGTTCAATGCTTACCCTTGTCCCACTCCCCTTTCTGTGCCATGCTTACCCTTGTCCCACTCCCCTTTCTGTGCCATGCTTACCCTTGTCCCACTCCCCTTTCTGTGCCATGCTTACCCTTGTCCCTCTCTCCTTTCTGTGCCATGCTTACCCTTGTCACTCTCCCCTTTCTGTGCCATGCTTACCCTTGTCCCTCTCCCCTTTCTGTGCCATGCTTACCCTTGTCCCACTCCCCTTTCTGTCCCATGCTTACCCTTGTCCCACTCCCCTTTCTGTGCCAAGCTTACTCTTGTCCCACTCCCCTTTCTGTGCCATGCTTACCCTTGTGCCACTCCCCTTTCTGTGCCATGCTTACCCTTGTCCCACTCCCCTTTCTGTGCCATGCTTACCCTTGTCCCAGTCCCCTTTCTGTACCATGCTTACCCTTGTCCCAGTCCCCTTTCTGTGCCATGCTTACCCTTGTCCCTCTCCCCTTTCTGTGCCATGCTTACCCTTGTCCCTCTCCCCTTTCTGTGCCATGCTTACCCTTGTCCCTCTCCCCTTTCTGTACCATGCTTACCCTTGTCCCAGTCCCCTTTCTGTACCATGCTTACCCTTGTCCCAGTCCCCTTTCTGTGCCATGCTTACCCTTGTCCCTCTCCCCTTTCTGTACCATGCTTACCCTTGTCCCTCTCCCCTTTCTGTGCCATGCTTACCCTTGTCCCACTCCCCTTTCTGTACCATGCTTACCCTTGTCATTCTCCGCTTTCTGTGCTCTGCTTACCCTTGTCCCGCTCCCCTTTCTGTGTCATGCTTACCCTTGTCCCTCTCCCCTTTCTGTGCCGTGCTTACCCTTGTCCCTCTCCCCTTTCTGTGTCATGCTTACCCTTGTCCCTCTCCCCTTTCTGTGCCATGCTTACCCTTGTCCCTCTCCCCTTTCTGTGCCATGCTTACCCTTGTCCCACTCCCCTTTCTGTGCCATGCTTACCCTTGTCCCTCTCCCCTTTCTGTGCCATGCTTACCCTTGTCCCACTCCCCTTTCTGTACCATGCTTACCCTTGTCCCTCTCCCCTTTCTGTGCTATGCTTACCCTTGTCCCTCTCCCCTTTCTGTGCCATGCTTACCCTTGTCCCTCTCCCCTTTCTGTGCCATGCTTTCCCTTGTCCCATTCCGTTCTGTGCCATGCTTACCCTTGTCCCACTCCCCTTTCTGTGCCATGTTTACCCTTGTACCTCTCCCCTTTCTGTGCCATGCTTACCCTTGTCCCACTCCCCTTTCTGTGCCATGCTTACCCTTGTCCCTCTCCCCTTTCTGTGCCATGCGTACCCTTGTCCCTCTCCCCTTTCTGTGCCATGCTTACCCTTGTCCCACTCCCCTTTCTGTGCCATGCTTACCCTTGTCCCTCTCTCCTTTCTGTGCCATGCTTACCCTTGTCACTCTCCCCTTTCTGTGCCATGCTTACCCTTGTCCCTCTCCCCTTTCTGTGCCATGCTTACCCTTGTCCCACTCCCCTTTCTGTGCCATGCTTACCCTTGTCCCACTCCCCTTTCTGTGCCATGCTTACTCTTGTCCCACTCCCCTTTCTGTGCCATGCTTACCCTTGTCCCACTCCCCTTTCTGTGCCATGCTTACCCTTGTCCCACTCCCCTTTCTGTGCCATGCTTACCCTTGTCCCAGTCCCCTTTCTGTACCATGCTTACCCTTGTCCCATTCCCCTTTCTGTGCCATGCTTACCCTTGTCCCATTCCCCTTTCTGTGCCATGCTGACCCTTGTCCGTCTCCCCTTTCTGTGCCATGCTTACCCTTGTCCCTCTCCCCTTTCTGTGCCATGCTTACGCTTGTCCCTCTCCCCTTTCTGTACCATGCTTACCCTTGTCCCATTCCCCTTTCTGTGCCATGCTTACCCTTGTCACTCTCCCCTTTCTGTGCCATGCTTACCCTTGGCCCATTCCCCTTTCTGTGCCATGCTTACCCTTGTCCCTCTCCCCTTTCTGTGCCATGCTTACCCTTGTCCCTCTCCCCTTTCTGTGCCATGCTTACCCTTGTCCCATTCCCCTTTCTGTACCATGCTAACCCTTGTCCCTCTCCCCTTTCTGTGCCATGCTTACCCTTGTCCCTCTCCCCTTTCTGTACCATGCTTACCCTTGTCCCATTCCCCTTTCTGTACCATGCTTACCCTTGTCCCAGTCCCCTTTCTGTGCCTTGCTTACCCTTGTCCCTCTCCCCTTTCTGTACCATGCTTACCCTTGTCCCTCTCCCCTTTCTGTGCCATGCTTACCCTTGTCCCACTCCCCTTTCTGTACCATGCTTAACCTTGTCGTTCTCCCCTTTCTGTGCTATGCTTACCCTTGTCCAACTCCCCTTTCTGTGTCATGCTTACCCTTGTCCCTCACCCCTTTCTGTGCCGTGCTTACCCTTGTCCCTCTCCCCTTTCTGTGTCATGCTTACCCTTGTCCCTCTCCCCTTTCTGTGCCATGCTTACCCTTGTCCCATTCCCCTTTCTGTGCCATGCTTACCCTTGTCCCTCTCCCCTTTCTGTGCCATGCTTACCCTTGTCCCTCTCCCCTTTCTGTGCCATGCTTACCCTTGTCCCTCTCCCCTTTCTGTACCATGCTTACCCTTGTCCCAGTCCCCTTTCTGTACCATGCTTACCCTTGTCCCAGTCCCCTTTCTGTGCCATGCTTACCCTTGTCCCTCTCCCCTTTCTGTACCATGCTTACCCTTGTCCCATTCCCCTTTCTGTGCCATGCTTACCCTTGTCCCATTCCCCTTTCTGTGCCATGCTTACCCTTGTCCCTCTCCCCTTTCTGTGCCATGCTTACCCTTGTCCCTCTCCCCTTTCTGTGCCATGCTTACCCTTGTCCCTCTCCCCTTTCTGTACCATGCTTACCCTTGTACCATTCCCCTTTCTGTGCCATGCTTACCCTTGTCCCTCTCCCCTTTCTGTGCCATGCTTACCCTTGTCCCATTCCCCTTTCTGTGCCATGCTTACCCTTGTCCCTCTCCCCTTTCTGTGCCATTCTTACTCCTGTCCCTCTCCCCTTTCTGTGCCATGCTTACCCTTGTCCCATTCCCCTTTCTGTACCATGCTTACCCTTGTCCCAGTCCCCTTTCAGTACCATGCTTACCCTTGTCCCAGTCCCCTTTCTGTGCCATGCTTACCCTTGTCCCTCTCCCCTTTCTGTGCCATGCTTACCCTTGTCCCTCTCCCCTTTCTGTGCCATGCTTACCCTTGTCCCTCTCCCCTTTCTGTACCATGCTTACCCTTGTCCCAGTCCCCTTTCTGTACCATGCTTACCCTTGTCCCAGTCCCCTTTCTGTGCCATGCTTACCCTTGTCCCTCTCCCCTTTCTGTACCATGCTTACCCTTGTCCCTCTCCCCTTTCTGTGCCATGCTTACCCTTGTCCCACTCCCCTTTCTGTACCATGCTTACCCTTGTCCCTCTCCCCTTTCTGTGCCATGCTTACCCTTGTCCCTCTCCCCTTTCTGTGCCATGCTTACCCTTGTCCCTCTCCCCTTTCTGTACCATGCTTACCCTTGTCCCAGTCCCCTTTCTGTACCATGCTTACCCTTGTCCCAGTCCCCTTTCTGTGCCATGCTTACCCTTGTCCCTCTCCCCTTTCTGTACCATGCTTACCCTTGTCCCTCTCCCCTTTCTGTGTCATGCTTACCCTTGTCCCTCTCCCCATTCTGTGCCATGCTTACCCTTGTCCCTCTCCCCTTTCTGTGCCATGCTTACCCTTGTCCCACTCCCCTTTCTGTGCCATGCTTACCCTTGTCCCTCTCCCCTTTCTGTGCCATGCTTACCCTTCTCCCACTCCCCTTTCTGTACCATGCTTGCCCTTGTCCCTCTCCCCTTTCTGTGCTATGCTTACCCTTGTCCCTCTCCCCTTTCTGTGCCATGCTTACCCTTGTCCCACTCCCCTTTCTGTGCCATGCTTACCCTTGTCCCATTCCCTTTCTGTGCCATGCTTACCCTTGTCCCACTCCCCTTTCTGTGCCATGCTTACCCTTGTCCCTCTCCCCTTTCTGTACCATGCTTACCCTTGTCCCAGTCCCCTTTCTGTACCATGCTTACCCTTGTCCCAGTCCCCTTTCTGTGCCATGCTTACCCTTGTCCCTCTCCCCTTTCTGTGCCATGCTTACCCTTGTCCCATTCCCCTTTCTGTACCATGCTTACCCTTGTCCCAGTCCCCTTTCTGTGCCATGCTTACCCTTGTCCCTCTCCCCTTTCTGTGCCATGCTTACCCTTGTCCCTCTCCCCTTTCTGTGCCATGCTTACCCTTGTCCCTCTCCCCTTTCTGTACCATGCTTACCCTTGTCCCAGTCCCCTTTCTGTACCATGCTTACCCTTGTCCCAGTCCCCTTTCTGTGCCATGCTTACCCTTGTCCCACTCCCCTTTCTGTACCATGCTTACCCTTGTCCCTCTCCCCTTTCTGTGCCATGCTTACCCTTGTCCCACTCCCCTTTCTGTACCATGCTTACCCTTGTCATTCTCCGCTTTCTGTGCTATGCTTACCCTTGTCCCACTCCCCTTTCTGTGTCATGCTTACCCTTGTCCCTCTCCCCTTTCTGTGCCGTGCTTACCCTTGTCCCTCTCCCCTTTCTGTGTCATGCTTACCCTTATCCCTCTCCCCTTTCTGTGCCATGCTTACCCTTGTCCCTCTCCCCTTTCTGTGCCATGCTTACCCTTGTCCCACTCCCCTTTCTGTGCCATGCTTACCCTTGTCCCTCTCCCATTTCTGTGCCATGCTTACCCTTGTCCCACTCCCCTTTCTGTACCATGCTTACCCTTGTCCCTCTCCCCTTTCTGTGCTATGCTTACACTTGTCCCTCTACCCTTTCTGTGCCATGCTTACCCTTGTCCCTCTCCCCTTTCTGTGCCATGCTTACCCTTGTCCCTCTCCCCTTTCTGTGCCATGCTTACCCTTGTCCCACTCCCCTTTCTGTGCCATGCTTACCCTTGTCCCTCTCCCCTTTCTGTGCCATGCTTACCCTTGTCCCACTCCCCTTTCTGTACCATGCTTACCCTTGTCCCTCTCCCCTTTCTGTGCTATGCTTACACTTGTCCCTCTACCCTTTCTGTGCCATGCTTACCCTTGTCCCACTCCCCTTTCTGTGCCATGTTTACCCTTGTACCTCTCCCCTTTCTGTGCCATGCTTACCCTTGTCCCACTCCCCTTTCTGTGCCATGCTTACCCTTGTCCCTCTCCCCTTTCTGTGCCATGCGTACCCTTGTCCCTCTCCCCTTTCTGTGCCATGCTTACCCTTGTCCCACTCCCCTTTCTGTGCCATGCTTACCCTTGTCCCTCTCCCCTTTCTGTGCCATGCTTACCCTTGTCCCACTCCCCTTTCTGTGCCATGCTTACCCTTGTCCGTCTCCCCTTTCTGAGCCATGCTCACCCTTGTCCCACTCCCCTTTCTGTACCATGCTTACCCTTGTCCCTCTCCCCTTTCTGTGCTATGCTTACCCTTGTCCCTCTCCCCTTTCTGTGCCATGCTTACCCTTGTCCCACTCCCCTTTCTGTGCCATGCTTACCCTTGTCCCATTCCCCTTTCTGTGCCATGCTTACCCTTGTCCCACTCCCCTTTCTGTGCCATGTTTACCCTTGTACCTCTCCCCTTTCTATGCCATGCTTACCCTTGTCCCACTCCCCTTTCTGTGCCATGCTTACCCTTGTCCCTCTCCCCTTTCTGTGCCATGCGTACCATTGTCCCTCTCCCCTTTCTGTGCCATGCTTACCCTTGTCCCACTCCCCTTTCTGTGCCATGCTTACCCTTGTCCCTCTCCCCTTTCTGTGCCATACTTACCCTTGTCCCACTCCCCTTTCTGTGCCATGCTTACCCTTGTCCCTCTCCCCTTTGTGCTATGCTTACACTTGTCCCTCTCCCCTTTCTGTGCCATGCTTACCCTTGTCCCACTCCCCTTTCTGTGCCATGCTTCCCCTTGTCCCGCTCCCCTTTCTGTTCAATGCTTACCCTTGTCCCACTCCCCTTTCTGTGCCATGCTTACCCTTGTCCCACTCCCCTTTCTGTGCCATGCTTACCCTTGTCCCTCTCTACTTTCTGTGCCATGCTTACCCTTGTCACTCTCCCCTTTCTGTGCCATGCTTACCCTTGTCCCTCTCCCCTTTCTTTGCCATGCTTACCCTTGACCCACTCCCCTTTCTGTGCCATGCTTACCCTTGTCCCACTCCCCTTTCTGTGCCAAGCTTACTCTTGTCCCACTCCCCTTTCTGTGCCATGCTTACCCTTGTCCCACTCCCCTTTCTGTGCCATGCTTACCCTTGTCCCACTCCCCTTTCTGTGCCATGCTTACCCTTGTCCGTCTCCCCTTTCTGAGCCATGCTCACCCTTGTCCCACTCCCCTTTCTGTACCATGCTTACCCTTGTCCCTCTCCCCTTTCTGTGCTATGCTTACCCTTGTCCCTCTCCCCTTTCTGTGCCATGCTTACCCTTGTCCCACTCCCCTTTCTGTGCCATGCTTACCCTTGTCCCATTCCCCTTTCTGTGCCATGCTTACCCTTGTCCCACTCCCCTTTCTGTGCCATGTTTACCCTTGTACCTCTCCCCTTTCTATGCCATGCTTACCCTTGTCCCACTCCCCTTTCTGTGCCATGCTTACCCTTGTCCCTCTCCCCTTTCTGTGCCATGCGTACCATTGTCCCTCTCCCCTTTCTGTGCCATGCTTACCCTTGTCCCACTCCCCTTTCTGTGCCATGCTTACCCTTGTCCCTCTCCCCTTTCTGTGCCATACTTACCCTTGTCCCACTCCCCTTTCTGTGCCATGCTTACCCTTGTCCCTCTCCCCTTTGTGCTATGCTTACACTTGTCCCTCTCCCCTTTCTGTGCCATGCTTACCCTTGTCCCACTCCCCTTTCTGTGCCATGCTTCCCCTTGTCCCGCTCCCCTTTCTGTTCAATGCTTACCCTTGTCCCACTCCCCTTTCTGTGCCATGCTTACCCTTGTCCCACTCCCCTTTCTGTGCCATGCTTACCCTTGTCCCTCTCTACTTTCTGTGCCATGCTTACCCTTGTCACTCTCCCCTTTCTGTGCCATGCTTACCCTTGTCCCTCTCCCCTTTCTTTGCCATGCTTACCCTTGACCCACTCCCCTTTCTGTGCCATGCTTACCCTTGTCCCACTCCCCTTTCTGTGCCAAGCTTACTCTTGTCCCACTCCCCTTTCTGTGCCATGCTTACCCTTGTCCCACTCCCCTTTCTGTGCCATGCTTACCCTTGTCCCACTCCCCTTTCTGTGCCATGCTTACCCTTGTCCCTCTCCCCTTTCTGTGCCATGCTTACCCTTGTCCCATTCCCCTTTCTGTGCCATGCTTACCCTTGTCCCAGTCCCCTTTCTGTGCCATGCTTACCCTTGTCCCTCTCCCCTTTCTGTGCCATGCTTACCCTTGTCCCTCTCCCCTTTCTGTGCCATGCTTACCCTTGTCCCTCTCCCCTTTCTGTACCATGCTTACCCTTGTCCCAGTCCCCTTTCTGTACCATGCTTACCCTTGTCCCAGTCCCCTTTCTGTGCCATGCTTACCCTTGTCCCTCTCCCCTTTCTGTACCATGCTTACCCTTGTCCCTGTCCCCTTTCTGTGCCATGCTTACCCTTGTCCCACTCCCCTTTCTGTACCATGCTTACCCTTATCATTCTCCGCTTTCTGTGCTATGCTTACCCATGTCCCACTCCCCTTTCTGTGTCATGCTTACCCTTGTCCCTCTCCCCTTTCTGTGCCGTGCTTACCCTTGTCCCTCTCCCCTTTCTGTGTCATGCTTACCCTTGTCCCTCTCCCCTTTCTGTGCCATGCTTACCCTTGTCCCTCTCCCCATTCTGTGCCATGCTTACCCTTGTCCCACTCCCCTTTCTGTGCCATGCTTACCCTTGTCCCTCTCCCCTTTCTGTGCCATGCTTACCCTTGTCCCACTCCCCTTTCTGTACCATGCTTACCCTTGTCCCTCTCCCCTTTCTGTGCTATGCTTACCCTTGTCCCTCTCCCCTTTCTGTGCCATGCTTACCCTTGTCCCACTCCCCTTTCTGTGCCATGCTTACCCTTGTCCCATTCCCTTTCTGTGCCATGCTTACCCTTGTCCCTCTCCCCTTTCTGTGCCATGCGTACCCTTGTCCCTCTCCCCTTTCTGTGCCATGCTTACCCTTGTCCCACTCCCCTTTCTGTGCCATGCTTACCCTTGTCCCTCTCCCCTTTCTGTGCCATGCTTACCCTTGTCCCACTCCCCTTTCTGTGCCATGCTTACCCTTGTCCGTCTCCCCTTTGTGCTATACTTACCCTTGTCCCTCTCCCCTTTCTGTGACATGCTTACCCTTGTCCCATTCCCCTTTCTGTGCCATGCTTACCCTTGTCCCTCTCCCCTTTCTGTGCCATGCTTACCCTTGTCCCACTCCCCTTTCTGTGCCATGCTTCCCCTTGTCCCGCTCCCCTTTCTGTTCAATGCTTACCCTTGTCCCACTCCCCTTTCTGTGCCATGCTTACCCTTGTCCCACTCCCCTTTCTGTGCCATGCTTACCCTTGTCCCTCTCTACTTTCTGTGCCATGCTTACCCTTGTCACTCTCCCCTTTCTGTGCCATGCTTACCCTTGTCCCTCTCCCCTTTCTTTGCCATGCTTACCCTTGACCCACTCCCCTTTCTGTGCCATGCTTACCCTTGTCCCACTCCCCTTTCTGTGCCAAGCTTACTCTTGTCCCACTCCCCTTTCTGTGCCATGCTCACCCTTGTCCCACTCCCCTTTCTGTGCCATGCTTACCCTTGTCCCACTCTCCTTTCTGTGCCATGCTTACCCTTGTCCCTCTCCCCTTTCTGTGCCATGCTTACCCTTGTCCCATTCCCCTTTCTGTGCCATGCTTACCCTTGTCCCAGTCCCCTTTCTGTGCCATGCTTACCCTTGTCCCTCTCCCCTTTCTGTGCCATGCTTACCCTTGTCCCTCTCCCCTTTCTGTGCCATGCTTACCCTTGTCCCTCTCCCCTTTCTGTACCATGCTTACCCTTGTCCCAGTCCCCTTTCTGTACCATGCTTACCCTTGTCCCAGTCCCCTTTCTGTGCCATGCTTACCCTTGTCCCTCTCCCCTTTCTGTACCATGCTTACCCTTGTCCCTGTCCCATTTCTGTGCCATGCTTACCCTTGTCCCACTCCCCTTTCTGTACCATGCTTACCCTTATCATTCTCCGCTTTCTGTGCTATGCTTACCCTTGTCCCACTCCCCTTTCTGTGTCATGCTTACCCTTGTCCCTCTCCCCTTTCTGTGCCGTGCTTACCCTTGTCCCTCTCCCCTTTCTGTGTCATGCTTTCCCTTGTCCCTCTCCCCTTTCTGTGCCATGCTTACCCTTGTCCCTCTCCCCTTTCTGTGCCATGCTTACCCTTGTCCCACTCCCCTTTCTGTGCCATGCTTACCCTTGTCCCTCACCCCTTTCTGTGCCATGCTTACCCTTGTCCCACTCCCCTTTCTGTACCATGCTTACCCTTGTCCCTCTCCCCTTTCTGTGCTATGCTTACCCTTGTCCCTCTCCCCTTTCTGTGCCATGCTTACCCTTGTCCCACTCCCCTTTCTGTGCCATGCTTACCCTTGTCCCATTCCCTTTCTGTGCCATGCTTACCCTTGTCCCTCTCCCCTTTCTGTGCCATGCGTACCCTTGTCCCTCTCCCCTTTCTGTGCCATGCTTACCCTTGTCCCACTCCCCTTTCTGTGCCATGCTTACCCTTGTCCCTCTCCCCTTTCTGTGCCATGCTTACCCTTGTCCCACTCCCCTTTCTGTGCCATGCTTACCCTTGTCCGTCTCCCCTTTGTGCTATACTTACCCTTGTCCCTCTCCCCTTTCTGTGACATGCTTACCCTTGTCCCATTCCCCTTTCTGTGCCATGCTTACCCTTGTCCCTCTCCCCTTTCTGTGCCATGCTTACCCTTGTCCCTCTCCCCTTTCTGTGCCATGCTTACCCTTGTCCCTCTCCCCTTTCTGTACCATGCTTACCCTTGTCCCAGTCCCCTTTCTGTGCCATGCTTACCCTTGCCCTCTCCCCTTTCTGTGCCATGCTTACCCTTGTCCCACTCCCCTTTCTGTACCATGCTTACCCTTGTCCCTCTCCCCTTTCTGTGCCGTGCTTACCCTTGTCCCTCTCCCCTTTCTGTGTCATGCTTACCCTTGTCCCTCTCCCCTTTCTGTGCCATGCTTACCCTAATCCCTCTCCCCTTTCTGTGCCATGCTTACCCTTGTCCCTCTCCCCTTTCTGTGCCATGCGTACCCTTGTCCCTCTCCCCTTTCTGTGCCATGCTTACCCTTGTCCCACTCCCCTTTCTGTGCCATGCTTACCCTTGTCCCTCTCCCCTTTCTGTGCCATACTTACCCTTGTCCCACTCCCCTTTCTGTGCCATGCTTACCCTTGTCCCTCTCCCCTTTGTGCTATGCTTACCCTTGTCCCTCTTCCCTTTCTGTGCCATGCTTACCCTTGTCCCACTCCCCTTTCTGTGCCATGCTTACCCTTGTCCGACTCCCATTTCTGTGCCATGCTTACCCTTGTCCCTCTCCCCTTTCTGTGCCATGCTTACCCTTGTCCCACTCCCCTTTCTGTGCCATGCTTACCCTTGTCCCACTCCCCTTTCTGTGCGATGCTTACCCTTGTCCCTCTCCCCTTTCTGTGCCATGCTTACCCTTGTCCCACTCCCCTTTCTGTTCCATGCTTACCCTTGTCCCACTCCCCTTTCTGTGCCATGCTTACCCTTGTCCCACTCCCCTTTCTGTGCCATGCTTACCCTTGTCCCACTCCCCTTTCTGTGCCATGCTTACCCTTGTCCCTCTCCCCTTTCTGTGCCATGCTTACCCTTGTCCCTCTCCCCTTTCTGTGCCATGCTTACCCTTGTCCCTCTCTCCTTTCTGTGCCATGCTTACCCTTGTCCCTCTCCCCTTTCTGTGCCATGCTTACCCTTGTCCCTCTCCCCTTTCTGTGCCATGCTTACCCTTGTCGCTCTCCCCTTTCTGTGCCATGCTTACCCTTGTCCCACTCCCCTTTCTGTGCCATGCTTACCCTTGTCCCACTCCCCTTTCTGTGCCATGCTTACCCTTGTCCCTCTCTCCTTTCTGTGCCATGCTTACCCTTGTCCCTCTCCCCTTTCTGTGCCATGCTTACCCTTGTCCCTCTCCCCTTTCTGTGCCATGCTTACCCTTGTCCCACTCCCCTTTCTGTGCCATGCTTCCCCTTGTCCCACTCCCCTTTCTGTGCCATGCTTCCCCTTGTCCCGCTCCCCTTTCTGTTCAATGCTTACCCTTGTCCCACTCCCCTTTCTTTGCCATGCTTACCCTTGTCCCACTCCCCTTTCTGTGCCATGCTTACCCTTGTCCCACTCCCCTTTCTGTGCCATGCTTACCCTTGTCCCTCTCTCCTTTCTGTGCCATGCTTACCCTTGTCACTCTCCCCTTTCTGTGCCATGCTTACCCTTGTCCCTCTCCCCTTTCTGTGCCATGCTTACTCTTGTCCCACTCCCCTTTCTGTGCCATGCTTACCCTTGTCCCACTCCCCTTTCTGTGCCATGCTTACCCTTGTCCCACTCCCCTTTCTGTGCCATGCTTACTCTTGTCCCACTCCCCTTTCTGTGCCATGCTTACCCTTGTCCCACTCCCCTTTCTGTGCCATGCTTACCCTTGTCCCAGTCCCCTTTCTGTACCATGCTTACCCTTGTCCCATTCCCCTTTCTGTGCCATGCTTACCCTTGTCCCATTCCCCTTTCTGTGCCATGCTTACCCTTGTCCGTCTCCCCTTTCTGTGCCATGCTTACCCTTGTCCCTCTCCCCTTTCTGTGCCATGCTTACGCTTGTCCCTCTCCCCTTTCTGTACCATGCTTACCCTTGTCCCATTCCCCTTTCTGTGCCATGCTTACCCTTGTCCCTCTCCCCTTTCTGTGCCATGCTTACCCTTGTCCCATTCCCCTTTCTGTGCCATGCTTACCCTTGTCCCTCTCCCCTTTCTGTGCCATGCTTACCCTTGTCCCTCTCCCCTTTCTGTGCCATGCTTACCCTTGTCCCTCTCCCCTTTCTGTACCATGCTTACCCTTGTCCCATTCCCCTTTCTGTACCATGCTTACCCTTGTCCCAGTCCCCTTTCTGTGCCATGCTTACCCTTGTCCCTCTCCCCTTTCTGTACCATGCTTACCCTTGTCCCTCTCCCTTTTCTGTGCCATGCTTACCCTTGTCCCACTCCCCTTTCTGTACCATGCTTACCCTTGTCGTTCTCCCCTTTCTGTGCTATGCTTACCCTTGTCCCACTCCCCTTTCTGTGTCATGCTTACCCTTGTCCCTCACCCCTTTCTGTGCCGTGCTTACCCTTGTCCCTCTCCCCTTTCTGTGTCATGCTTACCCTTGTCCCTCTCCCCTTTCTGTGCCATGCTTACCCTTGTCCCATTCCCCTTTCTGTGCCATGCTTACCCTTGTCCCTCTCCCCTTTCTGTGCCATGCTTACGCTTGTCCCTCTCCCCTTTCTGTGCCATGCTTACCCTTGTCCCTCTCCCCTTTCTGTACCATGCTTACCCTTGTCCCAGTCCCCTTTCTGTACCATGCTTACCCTTGTCCCAGTCCCCTTTCTGTGCCATGCTTACCCTTGTCCCTCTCCCCTTTCTGTACCATGCTTACCCTTGTCCCATTCCCCTTTCTGTGCCATGCTTACCCTTGTCCCATTCCCCTTTCTGTGCCATGCTTACCCTTGTCCCTCTCCCCTTTCTGTGCCATGCTTACCCTTGTCCCTCTCCCCTTTCTGTGCCATGCTTACCCTTTGTTCCTCTCCCCTTTCTGTACCATGCTTACCCTTGTACCATTCCCCTTTCTGTGCCATGCTTACCCTTGTCCCTCTCCCCTTTCTGTGCCATGCTTACCCTTGTCCCATTCCCCTTTCTGTGCCATGCTTACCCTTGTCCCTCTCCCGTTTCTGTGCCATGCTTACCCTTGTCCCTCTCCCCTTTCTGTGCCATGCTTACCCTTGTCCCATTCCCCTTTCTGTACCATGCTTACCCTTGTCCCAGTCCCCTTTCAGTACCATGCTTACCCTTGTCCCAGTCCCCTTTCTGTGCCATGCTTACCCTTGTCCCTCTCCCCTTTCTGTGCCATGCTTACCCTTGTCCCTCTCACCTTTCTGTGCCATGCTTACCCTTGTCCCTCTCCCCTTTCTGTACCATGCTTACCCTTGTCCCAGTCCCCTTTCTGTACCATGCTTACCCTTGTCCCAGTCCCCTTTCTGTGCCATGCTTACCCTTGTCCCTCTCCCCTTTCTGTACCATGCTTACCCTTGTCCCTCTCCCCTTTCTGTGCCATGCTTACCCTTGTCCCACTCCCCTTTCTGTACCATGCTTACCCTTGTCATTCTCCGCTTTCTGTGCTATGCTTACCCTTGTCCCACTCCCCTTTCTGTGTCATGCTTACCCTTGTCCCTCTCCCCTTTCTGTGCCGTGCTTACCCTTGTCCCTCTCCCCTTTCTGTGCCATGCTTACCCTTGTCCCACTCCCCTTTCTGTGCCATGCTTACCCTTGTCCCTCTCCCCTTTCTGTGCCATGCTTACCCTTGTCCCTCTCCCCTTTCTGTGCCATGCTTACCCTTGTCCCTCTCTCCTTTCTGTGCCATGCTTACCCTTGTCCCTCTCCCCTTTCTGTTCCATGCTTACCCTTGTCCCTCTCCCCTTTCTGTGCCATGCTTACCCTTGTCCCTCTCCCCTTTCTGTGCCATGCTTACCCTTGTTCCACTCCCCTTTCTGTGCCATGCTTACCCTTGTCCCACTCCCCTTTCTGTGCCATGCTTACCCTTGTCCCTCTCTCCTTTCTGTGCCATGCTTACCCTTGTCCCTCTCCCCTTTCTGTGCCATGCTTACCCTTGTCCCTGTCCCCTTTCTGTGCCATGCTTACCCTTGTCCCACTCCCCTTTCTGTGCCATGCTTCCCCTTGTCCCACTCCCCTTTCTGTGCCATGCTTCCCCTTGTCCCGCTCCCCTTTCTTTTCAATGCTTACCCTTGTCCCACTCCCCTTTCTGTGCCATGCTTACCCTTGTCCCACTCCCCTTTCTGTGCCATGCTTACCCTTGTCCCACTCCCCTTTCTGTGCCATGCTTACCCTTGTCCCTCTCTCCTTTCTGTGCCATGCTTACCCTTGTCACTCTCCCCTTTCTGTGCCATGCTTACCCTTGTCCCTCTCCCCTTTCTGTGCCATGCTTACCCTTGTCCCACTCCCCTTTCTGTGCCATGCTTATCCTTGTCCCACTCCCCTTTCTGTGCCATGCTTACTCTTGTCCCACTCCCCTTTCTGTGCCATGCTTACCCTTGTCCCACTACCCTTTCTGTGCCATGCTTACCCTTGTCCCACTCCCCTTTCTGTGCCATGCTTACCCTTGTCCCACTCCCCTTTCTGTGCCATGCTCACCCTTGTCCTTCTCCCCTTTCTGTGCGATGTTTACCCTTGTCCCTCTCCCCTTTCTGTGCTATGCTTACCCTTGTCACTCTCCCCTTTCTGTGCCGTGCTTACCCTTGTCCCTCTCCCCTTTCTGTGCCGTGCTTACCCTTGTCCCTCTCCCCTTTCTGTGCCATGCTTACCCTTGTCCCTCTCCCCTTTCTGTGCCATGCTGACCCTTGTCCCAGTCCCCTTTCTGTGCCATGCTTACCCTTGTCCCTCTCCCCTTTCTGTGCCGTGCTTACCCTTGTCCCTCTCCCCTTTCTGTGCCATGCTTACCCTTGTCCCTCTCCCCATTCTGTGCCATGCTTACCCTTGTCCCACTCCCCTTTCTGTGCCATGCTTACCCTTGTCCCTCTGCCCTTTCTGTGCTATGCTTACCGTTGTCCCTCTCCCCTTTCTGTGCCATGCTTACCCTTGTCCCACTCCCCTTTCTGTGCCATGCTTACCCTTGTCCCACTCCCCTTTCTGTGCCATGCTTACCCTTGTCCCTCTCCCCTTTCTGTGCCATGCTTACCCTTGTCCCTCTCCCCTTTTTGTGCCATGTTTACCCACGTCCTTCTCCCCTTTCTGTGCCATGCTTACCCTTGTCCCACTCCCCTTTCTGTGCCATGCTTACACTTGTCCCTCTCCCCTTTCTGTGCCATGCTTACCCTTGTCACTCTCCCCTTTCTGTGCCATGCTTACCCTTGTCCCTCTCCCCTTTCTGTGCTATGCTTACCCTTGTCCCACTCCCCTTTCTGTGCCATGCTTACCCTTGTCCCTCTCGCCTTTCTGTGCCATGCTTACCCTTGTCCCTCTCCCCTTTCTGTGCCATGCTTACCCTTATCACTCTCCCCTTTCTGTGCCATGCTTACCCTTGTCCTTCTCCCCTTTCTGTGCCATGCTTACCCTTGTCCCACTCCCCTTTCTGTGCCATGCTTACCCTTGTCCCACTCCCCTTTCTGTGCCATGCTTACCCTTGTCCTTCTCCGCTTTCTGTGCCATGCTTACCCTTGTCCCTCTCCCGTTTCTGTGCCATGCTTACCCTTGTCCCTCTCCCTTTTCTGTCCTATGCTTACCCTTGTCCTTCTCCCCTTTCTGTGCCATGCTTACCCTTGTTCCAACCCTTTCTGTGCCATGCTTACCCTTGTCCCACTCCCCTTTCTGTGCTATGCTTACCCTTGTCCTTCTCCCCTTTCTGTGCCATGCTTACCCTTGTCCCACTCCCCTTTCTGTGCCATGCTTACCCTTGTCCCTCTCCCCTTTCTGTGCCATGCTTACCCTTGTCCCACTCGCCTTTCTGTGCCATGCTTACCCTTGTCGCTCTCCCCTTTCTGTGCCATGCTTACCCTTGTCCCTCTCCCCTTTCTGTGCCATGCTTACCCTTGTCCCTCTCCCCTTTCTGTGCCATGCTTACCCTTGTCCCACTCCCCTTTCTGTGCCATGCTTACCCTTGTCCCACTCCCCTTTCTGTGCCATGCTTACCCTTGTCCCTCTCCCCTTTCTGTGGCATGCTTACCCTTGTCCAACTCCCCTTTCTGTGCCATGCTTACCCTTGTCCTTCTCCCCTTTCTGTGCCATGCTTACCCTTGTCCCTCTCCCCTTTCTGTGCCATGCTTACCCTTGCCCCACTCCCCTTTCTGTAACATGCTTACCCTTGTCCTTCTCCCCTTTCTGTGCCATGCTTACACTTGTCCCTCTCCCCTTTCTGTGCCATGCTTACCCTTGTCCTTCTCCCCTTTCTGTGCCATGCTTACACTTGTCCCTCTCCCCTTTCTGTACCATGCTTACCCTTGTCCTTCTCCCCTTTCTGTGCCATGCTTACCCTTGTCCCACTCCCCTTTCTGTGCTATGCTTACCCTTGTCCCTCTCCCCTTTCTGTGCTATCCTTACACTTGACACTCTCCCCTTTCTGTGCCATGCTTCCCCTTGTCCCACTCCCCTTTCTGTGCCATGCTTACCCTTGTCCCTCTCCCCTTTCTGTGCCATGCTTACCCTTGTCCAACTCCCCTTTCTGTGCCATGCTTAGCCTTGTCCCTCTCCCATTTCTGTGCCATGCTTACCCTTGTCCCTCTCCCCTTTCTGTGCCATGCTAAGCCTTGTCCTTCTCCCCTTTCTGTGCCATGCTTACCCTTGTCCCATTCCCCTTTCTGTGCCATGCTTACCCTTGTCCCTCTCCCCTTTCTGTGCCATGCTTACCCTTGTCCAACTCCCCTTTCTGTGCCATGCTTACCCTTGTCCTTCTCCCCTTTCTGTGCCATGCTTACCCTTGTCCTTCTCCCCTTTCTGTGCCATGCTTACCCTTGTCCCTCTCCCCTTTCTATGCCATGCTTACCCTTGTCCCACTCCCCTTTCTGTACCATGCTTACCCTTGTCCCACTCCCCTTTCTGTACCATGCTCACCCTTGTCCCTCTCCCCTTTCTGTACCATGCTTACCCTTGTCCCACTCCCCTTTCTGTGCCATGCTTACCCTTGTCCCACTCCCCTTTCTGTGCCATTCTTACCCTTGTCCCACTCCCCTTTCTGTGCCATGCTTACCCTTGTCCCACTCCCCTTTCTGTGCCATGCTTACCCTTGTCCCTCTCCCCTTTCTGTGCCATGCTTACCCTTGTCCCTCTCCCCATTCTGTGCTATGCTTACCGTTGTCCTTCTCCCCTTTCTGTGCCATGCTTACCCTTGTCCCTCTCCCCTTTCTGTGCCATGCTTACCCTTGTCCCTCTCCCCTTTCTGTGCCACGTTTACCCTTGTACCTCTCCCCTTTCTGTGCCATGCTTACCCTTGTCCTTCTCCCCTTTCTGTGCCATGCTTACCCTTGTCCCACTCCCCTTTCTGTGCTATGCTTACCCTTGTCCCTCTCCCCTTTCTGTGCTATCCTTACCCTTGACCCTCTCCCCTTTCTGTGCCATGCTTACCCTTGTCCCACTCCCCTTTCTGTGCCATGCTTACCCTTGTCCCTCTCCCCTTTCTGTGCCATGCTTACCCTTGTCCAACTCCCCTTTCTGTGCCATGCTTAGCCTTGTCCCTCTCCCATTTCTGTGCTATGCTTACCGTTGTTCTTCTCCCCTTTCTGTGCCATGCTTACCCTTGTCCCTCTCCCCTTTCTGTGCCATGCTTACCCTTGTCCCACTCCCCTTTCTGTGCCATGCTTACCCTTGTCCCTCTCCACTTTCTGTGCCATGCTTACCCTTGTCCCTCTCCCCTTTCTGTGCCATGCTTACCCTTGTCCCACTCCCCTTTCTGTGCCATGCTTACCCTTGTCCCTCTCCCCTTTCTGTGCCATGCTTACCCTTGTCCCTCTCCCCTTTCTGTGCCATGCTTACCCTTGTCCCGCTACCCTTTCTGTGGCATGCTTACCCTTGTCCCTCTCCCCTTTCTGTGCCATGCTTACCCTTGTCCTTCTCCCCTTTCTGTGCCATGCTTACCCTTGTCCCTCTCCCCTTTCTGTGCCATGCTTACCCTTGTCCTTCTCCCCTTTCTGTGCCATGCTTACCCTTGTCCCGCTCCCCTTTCTGTGCCATGCTTACGCTTGTCCCTCTCCCCTTTCTGTGCCATGCTTACCCTTGTCCCACTCCCCTTTCTGTGCCATGCTTACCCTTGTCCCTCTCCCCTTTCTGTGCCATGCTTACCCTTGTCCCACTCCCCTTTCTGTACCATGCTTACCCTTGTCCCACTCCCCTTTCTGTGCCATGCTTACCCTTGTCCCTCTCCCCTTTCTGTGCTATGCTTACCCTTGTCCCACTCCCCTTTCTGTGTCATGCTTGCCCTTGTCCCACTCCCCTTTCTGTACCATGCTTACCCTTGTCCCACTCCCCTTTCTGTGCCTTGCTTACCCTTGTCCCTCTCCCCTTTCTGTGCCATGCTTACCCTTGTCCCACTCCCCTTTCTGTGCCATGCTTACCCTTGTCCCTCTCCCCTTTCTGTGCCATGCTTACCCTTGTCCCACTCCCCTTTCTGTCCCATGCTTACCCTTGTCCCTCTCCCCTTTCTGTGCTATGCTTACCCTTGTCCCACTCCCCTTTCTGTGTCATGCTTACCCTTGTCCCTCTCCCCTTTCTGTGCCATGCTTACCCTTGTCCTTCTCCCCTTTCTGTGCTATGCTTGCCCTTGTTCCTCTCCCCTTTCTGTGCCATGCTTACCCTTGTCCCACTCCCCTTTCTGTGTCATGCTTACCCTTGTCCCTATCCCCTTTCTGTGCCATGCTTACCCTTGTCCCTCTCCCCTTTCTGTGCCGTGCTTACCCTTGTCCCTCTCCCCTTTCTGTGCCATGCTTCCCCTTGTCCCACTCCCCTTTCTGTACCATGCTTACCCATTTCGCTCTCCTCTTTCTGTGCCATGCTTACCCTTGTCCCACTCCCCTTTCTGTGCCATGCTTACCCTTGTCCCTCTCCCCTTTCTGTGCCATGCTTACCCTTGTCCCATTCCCCTTTCTGTGCCATGCTTACCCTTGTCCCTCCCCCCTTTCTGTGCAATGCTTACCTTTGTCCCACTCCCGTTTCTGTGCCATGCTTACCCTTGTCCCTCTCCCCTTTCTGTGCCATGCTTACCCTTGTCCCAGTCCCTTTTCTGTGCCATGCTTACCCTTGTCCCACTCCCCTTTCTGTGCCATGCTTACCCTTGTCCCTCTCCCCTTTCTGTGCCATGCTTACCCTTGTCCCTCTCCCCTTTCTGTGCCATGCTTACCCTTGTCCCTCTCCCCTTTCTGTGCCATGCTTACCCTTGTCCTTCTCCCCTTTCTGTGCCATGCTTACCCTTGTCCCTCTCCCCTTTCTGTGCCATGCTTACCCTTGTCCTTCTCCCCTTTCTGTGCTATGCTTACCCTTGTCCCTCTCCCCTTTCTGTGCCATGCTTACCCTTGTCCCGCTCCCCTTTCTGTGCCATGCTTACGCTTGTCCCTCTCCCCTTTCTGTCCCATGCTTCCCCTTGTCCCACTCCCCTTTCTGTGCTATGATTACCCTTGTCCCACTCCCCTTTCTGTGTCATGCTTACCCTTGTCCCACTCCCCTTTCTGTACCATGCTTACCCTTGTCCCACTCCCCTTTCTGTACCATGCTTACCCTTGTCCCACTCCCCTTTCTGTGCCATGCTTACCCTTGTCCCTCTCCCCTTTCTGTGCCATGCTTACCCTTGTCCCACTCCCCTTTCTGTGCCATGCTTACCCTTGTCCCTCTCCCCTTTCTGTGCCATGCTTCCCCTTGTCCCTCTCCCCTTTCTGTGCTATGCTGACCCTTGTCCCACTCCCCTTTCTGTGTCATGCTTACCCTTGTCCCTCTCCCCTTTCTGTGCCATGCTTACCCTTGTCCTTCTCCCCTTTCTGTGCTATGCTTACCCTTGTCCCTCTCCCCTTTCTGTGCTATGCTTACCCTTGTCCCACTCCCCTTTCTGTGTCATGCTTACCCTTGTCCCTCTCCCCTTTCTGTGCCATGCTTACCCTTGTCCATCTCCCCTTTCTGTGCCATGCTTACCCTTGTCCCTCTCCCCTTTCTGTGCCATGCTTACCCTTGACCCTCTCCCCTTTCTGTGCTGTGCTTACACTTGTCCCTCTCCCCTTTCTGTGCCATGCTTACCCTTGTCCCACTCCCCTTTCTGTGTCATGCTTACCCTTGTCCCACTCCCCTTTCTGTGCCATGCTTACCCTTGTCCCTCTCCCCTTTCTGTGCCATGCTTACCCTTGCCCCACTCCCATTTCTGTGCCATGCTTACTCTTGTCCCACTCCCCTTTCTGTGCCATGCTTACCCTTGTCCCTCTCCCCTTTCTGTGCCGTGCTTACCCTTGTCCCACTCCCCTTTCTGTGCCATGCTTACCCTTGTCCCTCTCCCCTTTCTGTGCCATGCTTACCCTTGTCCCTCTCCCCTTTCTGTGCCATGCTTACCCTTGTCCCACTCCCCTTTCTGTGCCATGCTTACCATTGTCCCTCTCCCCTTTCTGTGCCATGCTTACCCTTGTCCCACTCCCCTTTCTGTGCCATGCTTACCCTTGTCCCACTCCCCTTTCTGTGCCATGCTTACCCTTGTCCCACTCCCCTTTCTGTGGCATGCTTACCCTTGTCCCTCTCCCCTTTCTGTGCCATGCTTACCCTTGTCCTTCTCCCCTTTCTGTGCCATGCTTACCCTTGTCCCTCTCCCCTTTCTGTGCCATGCTTACCCTTGTCCGTCTCCCCTTTCTGTGCCATGCTTACCCTTGTCCCTCTCCCCTTTCTGTGCTTTGCTTACCCTTGTCCTTCTCCCCTTTCTGTGCCATGCTCACCCTTGTCCCACTCCCTTTTCTGTGCCATGCTTACCATTGTCCCATTCCCCTTTCTGTGCTATGCTAACCCTTGTCCCTCTCCCCTTTCTGTGCCATGCTTACCCTTGTCCCTCTCCCCTTTCATGCCATGCTTACCCTTGTACCTCTCCCCTTTCTGTGCAATGCTTAACCTTGTCCTTCTCCCCTTTCTGTGCCATGCTTACCATTGTCCCTCTCCCCTTTCTGTGCCATGCTTACCCTTGTCCCACTCCCCTTTCTGTACCATGCTTACCCTTGTCCCTCTCCCTTTCTGTGCCATGCATACCCTTGTCCCACTCCCCTTTCTGTGCCATGCTTACCCTTGTCCCACTCCCCTTTCTGTGCCATGCTTACCCTTGTCCCTCTCCCCTTTCTGTGCCATGCTTACCCTTGTCCCTCTCCCCTTTCTGTGCCATGCTTACCCTTGTCCCACTCCCCTTTCTGTGCCATTCTTACCCTTGTCCCATGCTTACCCTTGTCCCACTCCCCTTTCTGTGCCATGCTTACCCTTGTCCCACTCCCCTTTCTGTGGCATGCTTACCCTTGTCCCATGCTTACCCTTGTCCCACTCCCCTTTCTGTGCCATGCTTACCCTTGTCCCTCTCCCCTTTCTGTGCCATGCTTACCCTTGTCCCACTCCCCTTTCTGTGCCATGCTTACCCTTGTCCCTCTCCCGTTTCTGTGCCATGCTTACCCTTGTCCCTCTCCCCTTTCTGTCCTATGCTTACCCTTGTCCTTCTCCCCTTTCTGTGCCATGCTTACCCTTGTTCCTCCCCCCCTTTCTGTGCCATGCTTACCCTTGTCCCACTCCCCTTTCTGTGCCATGCTTACCCTTGTCCCTCTCCCCTTTCTGTGCCATGCTTACCCTTGTCTCTCTACCCTTTCTGTGCCATGCTTACCCTTGTCCCTCTCCCCTTTCTGTGCCATGCTTACCCTTGTCCTTCTCCCCTTTCTGTGCCATGCTTACCCTTGTCCCACTCCCCTTTCTGTGCCATGCTTACCCTTGTCCCTCTCCCCTTTCTGTGCCATGCTTACCCTTGTCCTTCTCCCCTTTCTGTGCCATGCTTACCCTTGTCCCTCTCCCCTTTCTGTGCCATGCTTACCCTTGTCCCTCTCCCCTTTCTGTGCCATGCTTCCCCTTGTCCCACTCCCCTTTCTGTGCCCTGCCTACCCTTGTCCCACTCCCCTTTCTGTGCCATGCTTTCCCTTGTCCCTCTCCCCTTTCTGTGCCATGCTTACCCTTGTCCCTCTCCCCTTTCTGTGCCATGCTTACCCTTGTCCCACTCCCCTTTCTGTGCCATGCTTACCCTTGTCCCACTCCCCTTTCTGTGCCATGCTTTCCCTTGTCCCTCTCCCCATTCGGTGCTATGCTTACCGTTGTCCCTCTCCCCTTTCTGTGCCATGCTTACCCTTGTCTCACTCCCCTTTCTGTGTCATGCTTACCCTTGTCCCACTCCCCTTTCTGTGCCATGCTTACCCTTGTCCCTCTCCCCTTTCTGTGCCATGCTTACCCTTGTCCCACTCCCCTTTCTGTGCCATGCTTACCCTTGTCCCTCTCCCCTTTCTGTGCCATGCTTATCCTTGCCCCACTCCCCTTTCTGTGCAATACTTACCCTTGTCCCACTCCCCTTTCTGTGCCATGCTTACCCTTGTCCCTCTCCCCTTTCTGTGCCATGCTTACCCTTGTCCCTCTCCCCTTTCTGTGCCATGCTTACCATTGTCCCTCTCCCCTTTCTGTGCCATGCTTACCCTTGACGCACTCCCCTTTCTGAGCAATGCTTACCCATGTCCCACTCCCCTTTCTGTGCCATGCTTTCCCTTGTCCCACTCCCCTTTCTGTGCCATGCTTACCCTTGTCCCACTCCCCTTTCTGTGGCATGCTTACCCTTGTCCCTCTCCCCTTTCTGTGCCATGCTTACCCTTGTCCTTCTCCCCTTTCTGTGCCATGCTTACCCTTGTCCCTCTCCCCTTTCTGTGCCATGCTTACCCTTGTCCGTCTCCCCTTTCTGTGTCATGCTTACCCTTGTCCCTCTCCCCTTTCTGTGCTTTGCTTACCCTTGTCCTTCTCCCCTTTCTGTGCCATGCTCACCCTTGTCCCACTCCTTTTTCAGTGCCATGCTTACCATTGTCCCATTCCCCTTTCTGTGCTATGCTTACCCTTGTCCCTCTCCCCTTTCTGTGCCATGCTTACCCTTGTCCCTCTCCCCTTTCTGTGCCATGCTTACCCTTGTACCTCTCCCCTTTCTGTGCAATGCTTAACCTTGTCCTTCTCCCCTTTCTGTGCCATGCTTACCCTTGTCCCTCTCCCCTTTCTGTGCCATGCTTACCCTTGTCCCACTCCCCATTCTGTACCATGCTTCCCCTTGTCCCTCTCCCTTTCTGTGCCATGCATACCCTTGTCCCACTCCCCTTTCTGTGCCATGCTTACCCTTGTCCCACTCCCCTTTCTGTGCCATGCTTACCCTTGTCCCTCTCCCCTTTCTGTGCCATGCTTACCCTTGTCCCTCTCCCCTTTCTGTGCCATGCTTACCCTTGTCCCACTCCCCTTTCTGTGCCATGCTTACCCTTGTCCCATGCTTACCCTTGTCCCACTCCCCTTTCTGTGCCATGCTTACCCTTGTCCCACTCCCCTTTCTGTGGCATGCTTACCCTTGTCCCATGCTTACCCTTGTCCCACTCCCCTTTCTGTGCCATGCTTACCCTTCTCCCTCTCCCCTTTCTGTGCCATGCTTACCCTTGTCCCACTCCCCTTTCTGTGCCATGCTTACCCTTGTCCCTCTCCCGTTTCTGTGCCATGCTTACCCTTGTCCCTCTCCCCTTTCTGTCCTATGCTTACCCTTGTCCTTCTCCCCTTTCTGTGCCATGCTTACCCTTGTTCCTCCCCCCTTTCTGTGCCATGCTTACCCTTGTCCCACTCCCCTTTCTGTGCCATGCTTACCCTTGTCCCTCTCCCCTTTCTGTGCCATGCTTACCCTTGTCTCTCTACCCTTTCTGTGCCATGCTTACCCTTGTCCCTCTCCCCTTTCTGTGCTATGCTTACCCTTGTCCTTCTCCCCTTTCTGTGCCATGCTTACCCTTGTCCCATTCCCCTTTCTGTGCCATGCTTACCCTTGTCCCTCTCCCCTTTCTGTGCCATGCTTACCTTGTCCCACTCCCCTTTCTGTGCCATGCTTACCCTTGTCCCACTCCCCTTTCTGTGCCATGCTTACCCTTGTCCCTCTCCCCTTTCTGTGGCATGCTTACCCTTGTCCCTTTCCCCTTTCTGTGCCATGCTTACCCTTGTCCTTCTCCCCTTTCTGTGCCATGCTTACCCTTGTCCCTCTCCCCTTTCTGTGCCATGCTTCCCCTTGTCCCACTCCCCTTTCTGTAACATGCTTACCCTTGTCCTTGTCCCCTTTCTGTGCCATGCTAACACTTGTCCCTCTCCCCTTTCTGTGCCATGCTTACCCTTGTCCTTCTCCCCTTTCTGTGCCATGCTTACCCTTGTCCTTCTCCCCTTTCTGTGCCATGCTTACACTTGTCCCTCTCCCCTTTCTGTACCATGCATACCCTTGTCCTTCTCCCCTTTCTGTGCCATGCTTACCCTTGTCCCACTCCCCTTTCTGTGCTATGCTTACCCTTGTCCCTCTCCCCTTTCTGTGCCATGCTAACCCTTGTCCTTCTCCCCTTTCTGTGGCATGCTTACCCTTGTCCCACTCCCCTTTCTGTGCCATGCTTACCCTTGTCCAACTCCCCTTTCTGTGCCATGCTTAGCCTTGTCCCTCTCCCATTTCTGTGCCATGCTTACCCTTGTCCCTCTCCACTTTCTGTGCCATGCTAACCCTTGTCCTTCTCCCCTTTCTGTGCCATGCTTACCCTTGTCCCACTCCCCTTTCTGTGCCATGCTTACCCTTGTCCCTCTTCCCGTTCAGTGCCATGCTTACCCTTGTCCAACTCCCCTTTCTGTGCCATGCTTACCCTTGTGCCTCTCCCCTTTCTGTGCCATGCTTACCCTTGTCCTTCTCCCCTTTCTGTGCCATGCTTACCCTTGTCCCACTCCCCTTTCTGTGCCATGCTTACCCTTGTCCCACTCCCCTTTCTGTGCCATTCTTACCCTTGTCCCACTCCCCTTTCTGTGCCATGCTTACCCTTGTCCCACTCCCCTTTCTGTGCCATGCTTACCCTTGTCCCTCTCCCCTTTCTGTGCCATGCTTACAGTTGTCCCTCTCCCCTTTCTGTGCTATGCTTACCGTTGTCCTTCTCCTCTTTCTGTGCCATGCTTACCCTTGTCCCTCTCCCCTTTCTGTGGCATGCTTATCCTTGTCCCTTTCCCCTTTCTGTGCCATGCTTACCCTTGTCCTTCTCCCCTTTCTGTGCCATGCTTACCCTTGTCCCTCTCCCCTTTCTGTGCCATGCTTACCCTTGTCCCACTCCCCTTTCTGTAACATGCTTACCCTTGTCCTTCTCCCCTTTCTGTGCCATGCTTACACTTGTCCCTCTCCCCTTTCTGTGCCATGCTTACCCTTGTCCTTCTCCCCTTTCTGTGCCATGCTTACACTTGTCCCTCTCCCCTTTCTGTACCATGCTTACCCTTGTCCTTCTCCCCTTTCTGTGCCATGCTTACCCTTGTCCCACTCCCCTTTCTGTGCCATGCTTACCCTTGTCCCTCTCCCCTTTCTGTGCCATGCTAACCCTTGTCCTTCTCCCCTTTCTGTGCCATGCTTACCCTTGTCCCGCTCCCCTTTCTGTGCCATGCTTACCCTTGTCCCTCTCCCCTTTCTGTGCCATGCTTACCCTTGTCCAACTCCCCTTTCTGTGCCATGTTTGGCCTTGTCCCTCTCCAATTTCTGTGCCATGCTTACCCTTGTCCCTCTCCCCTTTCTGTGCCATGCTAACCCTTGTCCTTCTCCCCTTTCTGTGCCATGCTTACCCTTGTCCCACTCCCCTTTCTGTGCCATGCTTACCCTTGTCCCTCTTCCCGTTCTGTGCCATGCTTACACTTGTCCAACTCCCCTTTCTGTGCCATGCTTACCCTTGTCCCTCTCCCCTTTCTGTGCCATGCTTACCCTTGTCCTTCTCCCCTTTCTGTGCCATGCTTACTCTTGTCCCACTCCCCTTTCTGTGCCATGCTTACCCTTGTCCCACTCCCCTTTCTGTGCCATTCTTACCCTGGTCCCACTCCCCTTTCTGTGCCATGCTTACCCTTGTCCCACTCCCCTTTCTGTGCCATGCTTACCCTTGTCCCTCTCCCCTTTCTGTGCCATGCTTACCCTTGTCCCTCTCCCCTTTCTGTGCTATGCTTACCGTTGTCCTTCTCCTCTTTCTGTGCCATGCTTACCCTTGTCCCTCTCCCCTTTCTGTGCCATGCTTACCCTTGTCCCTCTCCCCTTTCTGTGCCATGTTTACCCTTGTACCTCTCCCCTTTCTGTGCCATGCTTACCCTTGTCCCACTCCCCTTTCTGTGCCATGCTTACCCTTGTCCCTCTCCCCTTTCTGTGCCATGCTTACGCTTGTCCCTCTCCCCCTTCTGTGTCATGCTTACCCTTGTCCCACTCCCCTTTCTGTGCCATGCTTACCCTTGTCCCTCTCCCCTTTCTGTGCCATGCTTCCCCTTGTCCCACTCCCCTTTCTGTGCCAAGCTTACCCTTGTCCCACTCCCCTTTCTGTGCCATGCTTACCCTTGTCCCACTCCCCTTTCTGTGCCATGCTTACCCTTGTCCCGCTACCCTTTCTGTGGCATGCTTACCCTTGTCCCTCTCCCCTTTCTGTGCCATGCTTACCCTTGTCCTTCTCCCCTTTCTGTGCCATGCTTACCCTTGTCCCTCTCCCCTTTCTGTGCCATGCTTACCCTTGTCCTTCTCCCCTTTCTGTGCTATGCTTACCCTTGTCCCTCTCCCCTTTCTGTGCCATGCTTACCCTTGTCCCTCTCCCCTTTCTGTGCCATGCTTACCCTTGTCCCACTCCCCTTTCTGTACCATGCTTACCCTTGTCCCACTCCCCTTTCTGTGCCATGCTTACCCTTGTCCCTCTCCCCTTTATGTTCTATGCTTACCCTTGTCCCACTCACCTTTCTGTGTCATGCTTACCCTTGTCCTTCTCCCCTTTCTGTGCTATGCTTACCCTTGTCCCTCTCCCCTTTCTGTGCTATGCTTACCCTTGTCCCACTCCCCTTTCTGTGTCATGCTTACCCTTGTCCCTCTCCCCTTTCTGTGCCATGCTTACCCTTGTCCCTCTCCCCTTTCTGTGCCATGCTTACCCTTGTCTCTCTCCCCTTTCTGTGCCATGCTTACCCTTGTCCCACTCCCCTTTCTGTACCATGCTTACCCATTTCGCTCTCCTCTTTCTGTGCCATGCTAACCCTTGTCCCTCTCCCCTTTCTGTGCCATGCTTACCCTTGTCCCATTCCCCTTTCTGTGCCATGCTTACCCTTGTCCCTCCCCCCTTTCTGTGCCATGCTTACCCTTGTCCCACTCCCCTTTCTGTGCCATGCTTACCCTTGTCCCTCTCCCCTTTCTGTGCCATGCTTACCATTGTCCCACTCCCCTTTCTGTGCCATGCTTACCCTTGTCCCTCTCCCCTTTCTGTGCCATGCTTACCCTTGTCCCAGTCCCCTTTCTGTGCCATGCTTACCCTTGTCCCACGCCCCTTTCTGTGCCATGCTTACCCTTGTCCCACTCCCCTTTCTGTGCCATGCTTACCCTTGTCCCTCTCCCCTTTCTGTGCTATGCATACCCTTGTCCCTCTCCCCTTTCTGTGCCATGCTTACCCTTGTCCCACTCCCCTTTCTGTGTCATGCTTACCCTTGTCCCACTCCCCTTTCTGTGCCATGCTTACCCTTGTCCCTCTCCCCTTTCTGTGCCATGCTTACCCTTGTCCCACTCCCCTTTCTGTGCCATGCTTACCCTTGTCCCTCTCCCCTTTCTGTGCCGTGCTTACCCTTGTCCCACTCCCCTTTCTGTGTCATGCTTACCCTTGTCCCACTCCCCTTTCTGTGCCATGCTTACCCTTGTCCCTCTCCCCTTTCTGTGCCATGCTTACCCTTGTCCCTCTCCCCTTTCTGTGCCATGCTTACCCTTGTCCCTCTCCCCTTTCTGTGCCATGCTTACCATTGTCCCTCTCCCCATTCGGTGCTATGCTTACCCTTGTCCCTCTCCCCTTTCTGTGCCATGCTTACCCTTGTCTCACTCCCCTTTCTGTGTCATGCTTACCCTTGTCCCACTCCCCTTTCTGTGCCATGCTTACCCTTGTCCCTCTCCCCTTTCTGTGCCATGCTTACCCTTGTCCCACTCCCCTTTCTGTGCCATGCTTACCCTTGTCCCTCTCCCCTTTCTGTGCCATGCTTATCCTTGCCCCACTCCCCTTTCTGTGCAATGCTTACCCTTGTCCCACTCCCCTTTCTGTGCCATGCTTACCCTTGTCCCTCTCCCCTTTCTGTGCTATGCTTACCCTTGTCCTTCTCCCCTTTCTGTGCCATGCTTACCCTTGTCCCATTCCCCTTTCTGTGCCATGCTTACCCTTGTCCCTCTCCCCTTTCTGTGCCATGCTTACCCTTGTCCCACTCCCCTTTCTGTGCCATGCTTACCCTTGTCCCACTCCCCTTTCTGTGCCATGCTTACCCTTGTCCCTCTCCCCTTTCTGTGGCATGCTTACCCTTGTCCCTTTCCCCTTTCTGTGCCATGCTTACCCTTGTCCTTCTCCCCTTTCTGTGCCATGCTTACCCTTGTCCCTCTCCCCTTTCTGTGCCATGCTTCCCCTTGTCCCACTCCCCTTTCTGTAACATGCTTACCCTTGTCCTTCTCCCCTTTCTGTGCCATGCTAACACTTGTCCCTCTCCCCTTTCTGTGCCATGCTTACCCTTGTCCTTCTCCCCTTTCTGTGCCATGCTAACCCTTGTCCTTCTCCCCTTTCTGTGGCATGCTTACCCTTGTCCCACTCCCCTTTCTGTGCCATGCTTACCCTTGTCCAACTCCCCTTTCTGTGCCATGCTTAGCCTTGTCCCTCTCCCATTTCTGTGCCATGCTTACCCTTGTCCCTCTCCCCTTTCTGTGCCATGCTAACCCTTGTCCTTCTCCCCTTTCTGTGCCATGCTTACCCTTGTCCCACTCCCCTTTCTGTGCCATGCTTACCCTTGTCCCTCTTCCCGTTCAGTGCCATGCTTACCCTTGTCCAACTCCCCTTTCTGTGCCATGCTTACCCTTGTGCCTCTCCCCTTTCTGTGCCATGCTTACCCTTGTCCTTCTCCCCTTTCTGTGCCATGCTTACCCTTGTCCCACTCCCCTTTCTGTGCCATGCTTACCCTTGTCCCACTCCCCTTTCTGTGCCATTCTTACCCTTGTCCCACTCCCCTTTCTGTGCCATGCTTACCCTTGTCCCACTCCCCTTTCTGTGCCATGCTTACCCTTGTCCCTCTCCCCTTTCTGTGCCATGCTTACAGTTGTCCCTCTCCCCTTTCTGTGCTATGCTTACCGTTGTCCTTCTCCTCTTTCTGTGCCATGCTTACCCTTGTCCCTCTCCCCTTTCTGTGGCATGCTTATCCTTGTCCCTTTCCCCTTTCTGTGCCATGCTTACCCTTGTCCTTCTCCCCTTTCTGTGCCATGCTTACCCTTGTCCCTCTCCCCTTTCTGTGCCATGCTTACCCTTGTCCCACTCCCCTTTCTGTAACATGCTTACCCTTGTACTTCTCCCCTTTCTGTGCCATGCTTACACTTGTCCCTCTCCCCTTTCTGTGCCATGCTTACCCTTGTCCTTCTCCCCTTTCTGTGCCATGCTTACACTTGTCCCTCTCCCCTTTCTGTACCATGCTTACCCTTGTCCTTCTCCCCTTTCTGTGCCATGCTTACCCTTGTCCCACTCCCCTTTCTGTGCTATGCTTACCCTTGTCCCTCTCCCCTTTCTGTGCCATGCTAACCCTTGTCCTTCTCCCCTTTCTGTGCCATGCTTACCCTTGTCCCACTCCCCTTTCTGTGCCATGCTTACCCTTGTCCCTCTCCCCTTTCTGTGCCATGCTTACCCTTGTCCCTCTCCCCTTTCTGTGCCATGCTTACCCTTGTCCCTCTCCCCTTTCTGTGCTATGCTTACCGTTGTCCTTCTCCTCTTTCTGTGCCATGCTTACCCTTGTCCCTCTCCCCTTTCTGTGCCATGCTTACCCTTGTCCCTCTCCCCTTTCTGTGCCATGTTTACCCTTGTACCTCTCCCCTTTCTGTGCCATGCTTACCCTTGTCCCACTCCCCTTTCTGTGCCATGCTTACCCTTGTCCCTCTCCCCTTTCTGTGCCATGCTTACGCTTGTCCCTCTCCCCCTTCTGTGTCATGCTTACCCTTGTCCCACTCCCCTTTCTGTGCCATGCTTACCCTTGTCCCTCTCCCCTTTCTGTGCCATGCTTACCCTTGTCCCACTCCCCTTTCTGTGCCAAGCTTACCCTTGTCCCACTCCCCTTTCTGTGCCATGCTTACCCTTGTCCCACTCCCCTTTCTGTGCCATGCTTACCCTTGTCCCGCTACCCTTTCTGTGGCATGCTTACCCTTGTCCCTCTCCCCTTTCTGTGCCATGCTTACCCTTGTCCTTCTCCCCTTTCTGTGCCATGCTTACCCTTGTCCCTCTCCCCTTTCTGTGCCATGCTTACCCTTGTCCTTCTCCCCTTTCTGTGCTATGCTTACCCTTGTCCCTCTCCCCTTTCTGTGCCATGCTTACCCTTGTCCCTCTCCCCTTTCTGTGCCATGCTTACCCTTGTCCCACTCCCCTTTCTGTACCATGCTTACCCTTGTCCCACTCCCCTTTCTGTGCCATGCTTACCCTTGTCCCTCTCCCCTTTCTGTGCTATGCTTACCCTTGTCCCACTCCCCTTTCTGTGTCATGCTTACCCTTGTCCTTCTCCCCTTTCTGTGCTATGCTTACCCTTGTCCCTCTCCCCTTTCTGTGCTATGCTTACCCTTGTCCCACTCCCCTTTCTGTGTCATGCTTACCCTTGTCCCTCTCCCCTTTCTGTGCCATGCTTACCCTTGTCCCTCTCCCCTTTCTGTGCCATGCTTACCCTTGTCTCTCTCCCCTTTCTGTGCCATGCTTACCCTTGTCCCACTCCCCTTTCTGTACCATGCTTACCCATTTCGCTCTCCTCTTTCTGTGCCATGCTAACCCTTGTCCCTCTCCCCTTTCTGTGCCATGCTTACCCTTGTCCCATTCCCCTTTCTGTGCCATGCTTACCCTTGTCCCTCCCCCCTTTCTGTGCCATGCTTACCCTTGTCCCACTCCCCTTTCTGTGCCATGCTTACCCTTGTCCCTCTCCCCTTTCTGTGCCATGCTTACCATTGTCCCACTCCCCTTTCTGTGCCATGCTTACCCTTGTCCCTCTCCCCTTTCTGTGCCATGCTTACCCTTGTCCCACTCCCCTTTCTGTGCCATGCTTACCCTTGTCCCACGCCCCTTTCTGTGCCATGCTTACCCTTGTCCCACTCCCCTTTCTGTGCCATGCTTACCCTTGTCCCTCTCCCCTTTCTGTGCTATGCATACCCTTGTCCCTCTCCCCTTTCTGTGCCATGCTTACCCTTGTCCCACTCCCCTTTCTGTGTCATGCTTACCCTTGTCCCTCTCCCCTTTCTGTGCCATGCTTACCCTTGTCCCTCTCCCCTTTCTGTGCCATGCTTACCCTTGTCCCACTCCCCTTTCTGTGCCATGCTTACCCTTGTCCCTCTCCCCTTTCTGTGCCGTGCTTACCCTTGTCCCACTCCCCTTTCTGTGCCATGCTTACCCTTGTCCCTCTCCCCTTTCTGTGCCATGCTTACCCTTGTCCCTCTCCCCTTTCTGTGCCATGCTTACCATTGTCCCTCTCCCCATTCGGTGCTATGCTTACCCTTGTCCCTCTCCCCTTTCTGTGCCATGCTTACCCTTGTCTCACTCCCCTTTCTGTGTCATGCTTACCCTTGTCCCACTCCCCTTTCTGTGCCATGCTTACCCTTGTCCCTCTCCCCTTTCTGTGCCATGCTTACCCTTGTCCCACTCCCCTTTCTGTGCCATGCTTAACCTTGTCCCTCTCCCCTTTCTGTGCCATGCTTATCCTTGCCCCACTCCCCTTTCTGTGCAATGCTTACCCTTGTCCCACTCCCCTTTCTGTGCCATGCTTACCCTTGTCCCTCTCCCCTTTCTGTGCCATGCTTACACTTGTCCCTCTCCCCTTTCTGTGCCATGATTACCATTGTCCCTCTCCCCTTTCTGTGCCATGCTTACCCTTGACGCACTCCCCTTTCTGAGCAATGCTTACCCATGTCCCACTCCCCTTTCTGTGCCATGCTTTCCCTTGTCCCACTCCCCTTTCTGTGCCATGCTTACCCTTGTCCCACTCCCCTTTCTGTGGCATGCTTACCCTTGTCCCTCTCCCCTTTCTGTGCCATGCTTACCCTTGTCCTTCTCCCCTTTCTGTGCCATGCTTACCCTTGTCCCTCTCCCCTTTCTGTGCCATGCTTACCCTTGTCCGTCTGCCCTTTCTGTGTCATGCTTACCCTTGTCCCTCTCCCCTTTCTGTGCTTTGCTTACCCTTGTCCTTCTCCCCTTTCTGTGCCATGCTCACCCTTGTCCCACTCCTTTTTCAGTGCCATGCTTACCATTGTCCCATTCCCCTTTCTGTGCTATGCTTACCCTTGTCCCTCTCCCCTTTCTGTGCCATGCTTACCCTTGTCCCTCTCCCCTTTCTGTGCCATGCTTACCCTTGTACCTCTCCCCTTTCTGTGCAATGCTTAACCTTGTCCTTCTCCCCTTTCTGTGCCATGCTTACCCTTGTCCCTCTCCCCATTCTGTGCCATGCTTACCCTTGTCCCACTCCCCTTTCTGTACCATGCTTACCCTTGTCCCTCTCCCTTTCTGTGCCATGCATACCCTTGTCCCACTCCCCTTTCTGTGCCATGCTTACCCTTGTCCTTCTCCCCTTTCTGTGCCATGCTTACCCTTGTCCCACTCCCCTTTCTGTGCCATGCTTACCCTTGTCCCTCTCCCCTTTCTGTGCCATGCTTACCATTGTCCCACTCCCCTTTCTGTGCCATGCTTACCCTTGTCCCTCTCCCCTTTCTGTGCCATGCTTACCCTTGTCCCAGTCCCCTTTCTGTGCCATGCTTACCCTTGTCCCACGCCCCTTTCTGTGCCATGCTTACCCTTGTCCCACTCCCCTTTCTGTGCCATGCTTACCCTTGTCCCTCTCCCCTTTCTGTGCTATGCATACCCTTGTCCCTCTCCCCTTTCTGTGCCATGCTTACCCTTGTCCCACTCCCCTTTCTGTGTCATGCTTACCCTTGTCCCACTCCCCTTTCTGTGCCATGCTTACCCTTGTCCCTCTCCCCTTTCTGTGCCATGCTTACCCTTGTCCCACTCCCCTTTCTGTGCCATGCTTACCCTTGTCCCTCTCCCCTTTCTGTGCCGTGCTTACCCTTGTCCCACTCCCCTTTCTGTGTCATGCTTACCCTTGTCCCACTCCCCTTTCTGTGCCATGCTTACCCTTGTCCCTCTCCCCTTTCTGTGCCATGCTTACCCTTGTCCCTCTCCCCTTTCTGTGCCATGCTTACCCTTGTCCCTCTCCCCTTTCTGTGCCATGCTTACCATTGTCCCTCTCCCCATTCGGTGCTATGCTTACCCTTGTCCCTCTCCCCTTTCTGTGCCATGCTTACCCTTGTCTCACTCCCCTTTCTGTGTCATGCTTACCCTTGTCCCACTCCCCTTTCTGTGCCATGCTTACCCTTGTCCCTCTCCCCTTTCTGTGCCATGCTTACCCTTGTCCCACTCCCCTTTCTGTGCCATGCTTACCCTTGTCCCTCTCCCCTTTCTGTGCCATGCTTATCCTTGCCCCACTCCCCTTTCTGTGCAATGCTTACCCTTGTCCCACTCCCCTTTCTGTGCCATGCTTACCCTTGTCCCTCTCCCCTTTCTGTGCTATGCTTACCCTTGTCCTTCTCCCCTTTCTGTGCCATGCTTACCCTTGTCCCATTCCCCTTTCTGTGCCATGCTTACCCTTGTCCCTCTCCCCTTTCTGTGCCATGCTTACCCTTGTCCCACTCCCCTTTCTGTGCCATGCTTACCCTTGTCCCACTCCCCTTTCTGTGCCATGCTTACCCTTGTCCCTCTCCCCTTTCTGTGGCATGCTTACCCTTGTCCCTTTCCCCTTTCTGTGCCATGCTTACCCTTGTCCTTCTCCCCTTTCTGTGCCATGCTTACCCTTGTCCCTCTCCCCTTTCTGTGCCATGCTTCCCCTTGTCCCACTCCCCTTTCTGTAACATGCTTACCCTTGTCCTTCTCCCCTTTCTGTGCCATGCTAACACTTGTCCCTCTCCCCTTTCTGTGCCATGCTTACCCTTGTCCTTCTCCCCTTTCTGTGCCATGCTAACCCTTGTCCTTCTCCCCTTTCTGTGGCATGCTTACCCTTGTCCCACTCCCCTTTCTGTGCCATGCTTACCCTTGTCCAACTCCCCTTTCTGTGCCATGCTTAGCCTTGTCCCTCTCCCATTTCTGTGCCATGCTTACCCTTGTCCCTCTCCCCTTTCTGTGCCATGCTAACCCTTGTCCTTCTCCCCTTTCTGTGCCATGCTTACCCTTGTCCCACTCCCCTTTCTGTGCCATGCTTACCCTTGTCCCTCTTCCCGTTCAGTGCCATGCTTACCCTTGTCCAACTCCCCTTTCTGTGCCATGCTTACCCTTGTGCCTCTCCCCTTTCTGTGCCATGCTTACCCTTGTCCTTCTCCCCTTTCTGTGCCATGCTTACCCTTGTCCCACTCCCCTTTCTGTGCCATGCTTACCCTTGTCCCACTCCCCTTTCTGTGCCATTCTTACCCTTGTCCCACTCCCCTTTCTGTGCCATGCTTACCCTTGTCCCACTCCCCTTTCTGTGCCATGCTTACCCTTGTCCCTCTCCCCTTTCTGTGCCATGCTTACAGTTGTCCCTCTCCCCTTTCTGTGCTATGCTTACCGTTGTCCTTCTCCTCTTTCTGTGCCATGCTTACCCTTGTCCCTCTCCCCTTTCTGTGGCATGCTTATCCTTGTCCCTTTCCCCTTTCTGTGCCATGCTTACCCTTGTCCTTCTCCCCTTTCTGTGCCATGCTTACCCTTGTCCCTCTCCCCTTTCTGTGCCATGCTTACCCTTGTCCCACTCCCCTTTCTGTAACATGCTTACCCTTGTACTTCTCCCCTTTCTGTGCCATGCTTACACTTGTCCCTCTCCCCTTTCTGTGCCATGCTTACCCTTGTCCTTCTCCCCTTTCTGTGCCATGCTTACACTTGTCCCTCTCCCCTTTCTGTACCATGCTTACCCTTGTCCTTCTCCCCTTTCTGTGCCATGCTTACCCTTGTCCCACTCCCCTTTCTGTGCTATGCTTACCCTTGTCCCTCTCCCCTTTCTGTGCCATGCTAACCCTTGTCCTTCTCCCCTTTCTGTGCCATGCTTACCCTTGTCCCACTCCCCTTTCTGTGCCATGCTTACCCTTGTCCCTCTCCCCTTTCTGTGCCATGCTTACCCTTGTCCCTCTCCCCTTTCTGTGCCATGCTTACCCTTGTCCCTCTCCCCTTTCTGTGCTATGCTTACCGTTGTCCTTCTCCTCTTTCTGTGCCATGCTTACCCTTGTCCCTCTCCCCTTTCTGTGCCATGCTTACCCTTGTCCCTCTCCCCTTTCTGTGCCATGTTTACCCTTGTACCTCTCCCCTTTCTGTGCCATGCTTACCCTTGTCCCACTCCCCTTTCTGTGCCATGCTTACCCTTGTCCCTCTCCCCTTTCTGTGCCATGCTTACGCTTGTCCCTCTCCCCCTTCTGTGTCATGCTTACCCTTGTCCCACTCCCCTTTCTGTGCCATGCTTACCCTTGTCCCTCTCCCCTTTCTGTGCCATGCTTACCCTTGTCCCACTCCCCTTTCTGTGCCAAGCTTACCCTTGTCCCACTCCCCTTTCTGTGCCATGCTTACCCTTGTCCCACTCCCCTTTCTGTGCCATGCTTACCCTTGTCCCGCTACCCTTTCTGTGGCATGCTTACCCTTGTCCCTCTCCCCTTTCTGTGCCATGCTTACCCTTGTCCTTCTCCCCTTTCTGTGCCATGCTTACCCTTGTCCCTCTCCCCTTTCTGTGCCATGCTTACCCTTGTCCTTCTCCCCTTTCTGTGCTATGCTTACCCTTGTCCCTCTCCCCTTTCTGTGCCATGCTTACCCTTGTCCCTCTCCCCTTTCTGTGCCATGCTTACCCTTGTCCCACTCCCCTTTCTGTACCATGCTTACCCTTGTCCCACTCCCCTTTCTGTGCCATGCTTACCCTTGTCCCTCTCCCCTTTCTGTGCTATGCTTACCCTTGTCCCACTCCCCTTTCTGTGTCATGCTTACCCTTGTCCTTCTCCCCTTTCTGTGCTATGCTTACCCTTGTCCCTCTCCCCTTTCTGTGCTATGCTTACCCTTGTCCCACTCCCCTTTCTGTGTCATGCTTACCCTTGTCCCTCTCCCCTTTCTGTGCCATGCTTACCCTTGTCCCTCTCCCCTTTCTGTGCCATGCTTACCCTTGTCTCTCTCCCCTTTCTGTGCCATGCTTACCCTTGTCCAACTCCCCTTTCTGTACCATGCTTACCCATTTCGCTCTCCTCTTTCTGTGCCATGCTAACCCTTGTCCCTCTCCCCTTTCTGTGCCATGCTTACCCTTGTCCCATTCCCCTTTCTGTGCCATGCTTACCCTTGTCCCTCCCCCCTTTCTGTGCCATGCTTACCCTTGTCCCACTCCCCTTTCTGTGCCATGCTTACCCTTGTCCCTCTCCCCTTTCTGTGCCATGCTTACCATTGTCCCACTCCCCTTTCTGTGCCATGCTTACCCTTGTCCCTCTCCCCTTTCTGTGCCATGCTTACCCTTGTCCCACTCCCCTTTCTGTGCCATGCTTACCCTTGTCCCACGCCCCTTTCTGTGCCATGCTTACCCTTGTCCCACTCCCCTTTCTGTGCCATGCTTACCCTTGTCCCTCTCCCCTTTCTGTGCTATGCATACCCTTGTCCCTCTCCCCTTTCTGTGCCATGCTTACCCTTGTCCCACTCCCCTTTCTGTGTCATGCTTACCCTTGTCCCTCTCCCCTTTCTGTGCCATGCTTACCCTTGTCCCTCTCCCCTTTCTGTGCCATGCTTACCCTTGTCCCACTCCCCTTTCTGTGCCATGCTTACCCTTGTCCCTCTCCCCTTTCTGTGCCGTGCTTACCCTTGTCCCACTCCCCTTTCTGTGCCATGCTTACCCTTGTCCCTCTCCCCTTTCTGTGCCATGCTTACCCTTGTCCCTCTCCCCTTTCTGTGCCATGCTTACCATTGTCCCTCTCCCCATTCGGTGCTATGCTTACCCTTGTCCCTCTCCCCTTTCTGTGCCATGCTTACCCTTGTCTCACTCCCCTTTCTGTGTCATGCTTACCCTTGTCCCACTCCCCTTTCTGTGCCATGCTTACCCTTGTCCCTCTCCCCTTTCTGTGCCATGCTTACCCTTGTCCCACTCCCCTTTCTGTGCCATGCTTAACCTTGTCCCTCTCCCCTTTCTGTGCCATGCTTATCCTTGCCCCACTCCCCTTTCTGTGCAATGCTTACCCTTGTCCCACTCCCCTTTCTGTGCCATGCTTACCCTTGTCCCTCTCCCCTTTCTGTGCCATGCTTACACTTGTCCCTCTCCCCTTTCTGTGCCATGATTACCATTGTCCCTCTCCCCTTTCTGTGCCATGCTTACCCTTGACGCACTCCCCTTTCTGAGCAATGCTTACCCATGTCCCACTCCCCTTTCTGTGCCATGCTTTCCCTTGTCCCACTCCCCTTTCTGTGCCATGCTTACCCTTGTCCCACTCCCCTTTCTGTGGCATGCTTACCCTTGTCCCTCTCCCCTTTCTGTGCCATGCTTACCCTTGTCCTTCTCCCCTTTCTGTGCCATGCTTACCCTTGTCCCTCTCCCCTTTCTGTGCCATGCTTACCCTTGTCCGTCTGCCCTTTCTGTGTCATGCTTACCCTTGTCCCTCTCCCCTTTCTGTGCTTTGCTTACCCTTGTCCTTCTCCCCTTTCTGTGCCATGCTCACCCTTGTCCCACTCCTTTTTCAGTGCCATGCTTACCATTGTCCCATTCCCCTTTCTGTGCTATGCTTACCCTTGTCCCTCTCCCCTTTCTGTGCCATGCTTACCCTTGTCCCTCTCCCCTTTCTGTGCCATGCTTACCCTTGTACCTCTCCCCTTTCTGTGCAATGCTTAACCTTGTCCTTCTCCCCTTTCTGTGCCATGCTTACCCTTGTCCCTCTCCCCATTCTGTGCCATGCTTACCCTTGTCCCACTCCCCTTTCTGTACCATGCTTACCCTTGTCCCTCTCCCTTTCTGTGCCATGCATACCCTTGTCCCACTCCCCTTTCTGTGCCATGCTTACCCTTGTCCCACTCCCCTTTCTGTGCCATGCTTACCCTTGTCCCTCTCCCCTTTCTGTGCCATGCTTACCCTTGTCCCTCTCCCCTTTCTGTGCCATGCTTACCCTTGTCCCACTCCACTTTCTGTGCCATGCTTACCCTTGTCCCATGCTTACCCTTGTCCCACTCCCCTTTCTGTGCCATGCTTACCCTTGTCCCACTCCCCTTTCTGTGGCATGCTTACCCTTGTCCCATGCTTACCCTTGTCCCACTCCCCTTTCTGTGCCATGCTTACCCTTGTCCCTCTCCCCTTTCTGTGCCATGCTTACCCTTGTCCCACTCCCCTTTCTGTGCCATGCTTACCCTTGTCCCTCTCCCGTTTCTGTCCCATGCTTACCCTTGTCCCTCTCCCCTTTCTGTCCTATGCTTACCCTTGTCCTTCTCCCCTTTCTGTGCCATGCTTACCCTTGTTCCTCCCCCTTTCTGTGCCATGCTTACCCTTGTCCCACTCCCCTTTCTGTGCCATGCTTACGCTTGTCCCTCTCCCCTTTCTGTGCCATGCTTACCCTTGTCTCTCTACCCTTTCTGTGCCATGCTTACCCTTGTCCCTCTCCCCTTTCTGTGCTATGCTTACCCTTGTCCTTCTCCCCTTTCTGTGCCATGCTTACCCTTGTCCCATTCCCCTTTCTGTGCCATGCTTACCCTTGTCCCTCTCCCCTTTCTGTGCCATGCTTACCCTTGTCCCACTCCCCTTTCTGTGCCATGCTTACCCTTGTCCCACTCCCCTTTCTGTGCCATGCTTACCCTTGTCCCTCTCCCCTTTCTGTGGCATGCTTACCCTTGTCCCTTTCCCCTTTCTGTGCCATGCTTACCCTTGTCCTTCTCCCCTTTCTGTGCCATGCTTACCCTTGTCCCTCTCCCCTTTCTGTGCCATGCTTCCCCTTGTCCCACTCCCCTTTCTGTAACATGCTTACCCTTGTCCTTCTCCCCTTTCTGTGCCATGCTAACACTTGTCCCTCTCCCCTTTCTGTGCCATGCTTACCCTTGTCCTTCTCCCCTTTCTGTGCCATGCTTACACTTGTCCCTCTCCCCTTTCTGTACCATGCATACCCTTGTCCTTCTCCCCTTTCTGTGCCATGCTTACCCTTGTCCCACTCCCCTTTCTGTCCTATGCTTACCCTTGTCCCTCTCCCCTTTCTGTGCCATGCTAACCCTTGTCCTTCTCCCCTTTCTGTGGCATGCTTACCCTTGTCCCACTCCCCTTTCTGTGCCATGCTTACCCTTGTCCCTCTCCCCTTTCTGTGCCATGCTTACCCTTGTCCAACTCCCCTTTCTGTGCCATGCTTCGCCTTGTCCCTCTCCCATTTCTGTGCCATGCTTACCCTTGTCCCTCTCCCCTTTCTGTGCCATGCTAACCCTTGTCCTTCTCCCCTTTCTGTGCCATGCTTACCCTTGTCCCACTCCCCTTTCTGTGCCATGCTTACCCTTGTCCCTCTTCCCGTTCAGTGCCATGCTTACCCTTGTCCAACTCCCCTTTCTGTGCCATGCTTACCCTTGTGCCTCTCCCCTTTCTGTGCCATGCTTACCCTTGTCCTTCTCCCCTTTCTGTGCCATGCTTACCCTTGTCCCACTCCCCTTTCTGTGCCATGCTTACCCTTGTCCCACTCCCCTTTCTGTGCCATTCTTACCCTTGTCCCACTCCCCTTTCTGTGCCATGCTTACCCTTGTCCCACTCCCCTTTCTGTGCCATGCTTACCCTTGTCCCTCTCCCCTTTCTGTGCCATGCTTACAGTTGTCCCTCTCCCCTTTCTGTGCTATGCTTACCGTTGTCCTTCTCCTCTTTCTGTGCCATGCTTACCCTTGTCCCTCTCCCCTTTCTGTGGCATGCTTACCCTTGTCCCTTTCCCCTTTCTGTGCCATGCTTACCCTTGTCCTTCTCCCCTTTCTGTGCCATGCTTACCCTTGTCCCTCTCCCCTTTCTGTGCCATGCTTACCCTTGTCCCACTCCCCTTTCTGTAACATGCTTACCCTTGTCCTTCTCCCCTTTCTGTGCCATGCTTACACTTGTCCCTCTCCCCTTTCTGTGCCATGCTTCCCCTTGTCCTTCTCCCCTTTCTGTGCCATGCTTACACTTGTCCCTCTCCCCTTTCTGTACCATGCTTACCCTTGTCCTTCTCCCCTTTCTGTGCCATGCTTACCCTTGTCCCACTCCCCTTTCTGTGCTATGCTTACCCTTGTCCCTCTCCCCTTTCTGTGCCATGCTAACCCTTGTCCTTCTCCCCTTTCTGTGCCATGCTTACCCTTGTCCCACTCCCCTTTCTGTGCCATGCTTACCCTTGTCCCTCTCCCCTTTCTGTGCCATGCTTACCCTTGTCCAACTCCCCTTTCTGTGCCATGTTTGGCCTTGTCCCTCTCCCATTTCTGTGCCATGCTTACCCTTGTCCCTCTCCCCTTTCTGTGCCATGCTAACCCTTGTCCTTCTCCCCTTTCTGTGCCATGCTTACCCTTGTCCCACTCCCCTTTCTGTGCCATGCTTCCCCTTGTCCCTCTTCCCGTTCTGTGCCATGCTTACACTTGTCCAACTCCCCTTTCTGTGCCATGCTTACCCTTGTCCCTCTCCCCTTTCTGTGCCATGCTTACCCTTGTCCTTCTCCCCTTTCTGTGCCATGCTTACTCTTGTCCCACTCCCCTTTCTGTGCCATGCTTACCCTTGTCCCACTCCCCTTTCTGTGCCATTCTTACCCTTGTCCCACTCCCCTTTCTGTGCCATGCTTACCCTTGTCCCACTCCCCTTTCTGTGCCATGCTTACCCTTGTCCCTCTCCCCTTTCTGTGCCATGCTTACCCTTGTCCCTCTCCCCTTTCTGTGCTATGCTTACCGTTGTCCTTCTCCTCTTTCTGTGCCATGCTTACCCTTGTCCCTCTCCCCTTTCTGTGCCATGCTTACCCTTGTCCCTCTCCCCTTTCTGTGCCATGTTTACCCTTGTACCTCTCCCCTTTCTGTGCCATGCTTACCCTTGTCCCACTCCCCTTTCTGTGCCATGCTTACCCTTGTCCCTCTCCCCTTTCTGTGCCATGCTTACGCTTGTCCCTCTCCCCTTTCTGTGGCATGCTTACCCTTGTCCCTCTCCCCTTTCTGTGCCATGCTTACCCTTGTCCTTCTCCCCTTTCTGTGCCATGCTTACCCTTGTCCCTCTCCCCTTTCTGTGCCATGCTTACCCTTGTCCTTCTCCCCTTTCTGTGCTATGCTTACCCTTGTCCCTCTCCCCTTTCTGTGCCATGCTTACCCTTGTCCCTCTCCCCTTTCTGTGCCATGCTTACCCTTGTCCCACTCCCCTTTCTGTACCATGCTTACCCTTGTCCCACTCCCCTTTCTGTGCCATGCTTACCCTTGTCCCTCTCCCCTTTCTGTGCTATGCTTACCCTTGTCCCACTCCCCTTTCTGTGTCATGCTTACCCTTGTCCTTCTCCCCTTTCTGTGCTATGCTTACCCTTGTCCCTCTCCCCTTTCTGTGCTATGCTTACCCTTGTCCCACTCCCCTTTCTGTGTCATGCTTACCCTTGTCCCTCTCCCCTTTCTGTGCCATGCTTACCCTTGTCCCTCTCCCCTTTCTGTGCCATGCTTACCCTTGTCTCTCTCCCCTTTCTGTGCCATGCTTACCCTTGTCCCACTCCCCTTTCTGTACCATGCTTACCCATTTCGCTCTCCTCTTTCTGTGCCATGCTAACCCTTGTCCCTCTCCCCTTTCTGTGCCATGCTTACCCTTGTCCCATTCCCATTTCTGTGCCATGCTTACCCTTGTCCCTCCCCCCTTTCTGTGCCATGCTTACCCTTGTCCCACTCCCCTTTCTGTGCCATGCTTATCCTTGTCCCTCTCCCCTTTCTGTGCCATGCTTACCATTGTCCCACTCCCCTTTCTGTGCCATGCTTACCCTTGTCCCTCTCCCCTTTCTGTGCCATGCTTACCCTTGTCCCAGTCCCCTTTCTGTGCCATGCTTACCCTTGTCCCACGCCCCTTTCTGTGCCATGCTTACCCTTGTCCCACTCCCCTTTCTGTGCCATGCTTACCCTTGTCCCTCTCCCCTTTCTGTGCTATGCATACCCTTGTCCCTCTCCCCTTTCTGTGCCATGCTTACCCTTGTCCCACTCCCCTTTCTGTGTCATGCTTACCCTTGTCCCACTCCCCTTTCTGTGCCATGCTTACCCTTGTCCCTCTCCCCTTTCTGTGCCATGCTTACCCTTGTCCCACTCCCCTTTCTGTGCCATGCTTACCCTTGTCCCTCTCCCCTTTCTGTGCCGTGCTTACCCTTGTCCCACTCCCCTTTCTGTGCCATGCTTACCCTTGTCCCTCTCCCCTTTCTGTGCCATGCTTACCCTTGTCCCTCTCCCCTTTCTGTGCCATGCTTACCATTGTCCCTCTCCCCTTTCTGTGCCATGGTTACCCTTGACGCACTCCCCTTTCTGTGCCATGCTTACCCTTGTCCCACTCCCCTTTCTGTGCCATGCTTACCCTTGTCCCACTCCACTTTCTGTGCCATGCTTACCCTTGTCCCACTCCCCTTTCTGTGGCATGCTTACCCTTGTCCCTCTCCCCTTTCTGTGCCATGCTTACCCTTGTCCTTCTCCCCTTTCTGTGCCATGCTTACCCTTGTCCGTCTCCCCTTTCTGTGCCATGCTTACCCTTGTCCCTCTCCCCTTTCTGTGCTTTGCTTACCCTTGTCCTTCTCCCCTTTCTGTGCAATGCTTACCCTTGTCCCTCTCCCCTTTCTGTGCCATGCTTACGCTTGTCCCTCTCCCCTTTCTGTGTCATGCTTACCCTTGTCCCACTCCCCTTTCTGTGCCATGCTTACCCTTGTCCCTCTCCCCTTTCTGTGCCATGCTTACCCTTGTCCCACTCCCCTTTCTGTGCCAAGCTTACCCTTGTCCCACTCCCCTTTCTGTGCCATGCTTACCCTTGTCCCACTCCCCTTTCTGTGCCATGCTTACCCTTGTCCCGCTACCCTTTCTGTGGCATGCTTACCCTTGTCCCTCTCCCCTTTCTGTGCTATGCTTACCGTTGTCCTTCTCCTCTTTCTGTGCCATGCTTACCCTTGTCCCTCTCCCCTTTCTGTGCCATGCTTACCCTTGTCCCTCTCCCCTTTCTGTGCCATGTTTACCCTTGTACCTCTCCCCTTTCTGTGCCATGCTTACCCTTGTCCCACTCCCCTTTCTGTGCCATGCTTACCCTTGTCCCTCTCCCCTTTCTGTGCCATGCTTACGCTTGTCCCTCTCCCCCTTCTGTGTCATGCTTACCCTTGTCCCACTCCCCTTTCTGTGCCATGCTTACCCTTGTCCCTCTCCCCTTTCTGTGCCATGCTTCCCCTTGTCCCACTCCCCTTTCTGTGCCATGCTTACCCTTGTCCCTCTCCCCTTTCTGTGCCATGCTTACCCTTGTCCCACTCCCCTTTCTGTACCATGCTTACCCTTGTCCCACTCCCCTTTCTGTGCCATGCTTACCCTTGTCCCTCTCCCCTTTCTGTGCTATGCTTACCCTTGTCCCACTCCCCTTTCTGTGTCATGCTTACCCTTGTCCTTCTCCCCTTTCTGTGCTATGCTTACCCTTGTCCCTCTCCCCTTTCTGTGCTATGCTTACCCTTGTCCCACTCCCCTTTCTGTGTCATGCTTACCCTTGTCCCTCTCCCCTTTCTGTGCCATGCTTACCCTTGTCCCTCTCCTCTTTCTGTGCCATGCTAACCCTTGTCCCTCTCCCCTTTCTGTGCCATGCTTACCCTTGTCCCTCCCCCCTTTCTGTGCCATGCTTACCCTTGTCCCACTCCCCTTTCTGTGCCATGCTTACCCTTGTCCCTCTCCCCTTTCTGTGCCATGCTTACCATTGTCCCACTCCCCTTTCTGTGCCATGCTTACCCTTGTCCCTCTCCCCTTTCTGTGCCATGCTTACCCTTGTCCCAGTCCCCTTTCTGTGCCATGCTTACCCTTGTCCCACGCCCCTTTCTGTGCCATGCTTACCCTTGTCCCACTCCCCTTTCTGTGCCATGCTTACCCTTGTCCCTCTCCCCTTTCTGTGCTATGCATACCCTTGTCCCTCTCCCCTTTCTGTGCCATGCTTACCCTTGTCCCACTCCCCTTTCTGTGTCATGCTTACCCTTGTCCCACTCCCCTTTCTGTGCCATGCTTACCCTTGTCCCTCTCCCCTTTCTGTGCCATGCTTACCCTTGTCCCACTCCCCTTTCTGTGCCATGCTTACCCTTGTCCCTCTCCCCTTTCTGTGCCGTGCTTACCCTTGTCCCACTCCCCTTTCTGTGCCATGCTTACCCTTGTCCCTCTCCCCTTTCTGTGCCATGCTTACCCTTGTCCCTCTCCCCTTTCTGTGCCATGCTTACCATTGTCCCTCTCCCCTTTCTGTGCCATGCTTACCCTTGACGCACTCCCCTTTCTGTGCCATGCTTACCCTTGTCCCACTCCCCTTTCTGTGCCATGCTTACCCTTGTCCCTCTCCCCTTTCTGTGCCATGCTTACCCTTGTCCTTCTCCCCTTTCTGTGCCATGCTTACCCTTGTCCGTCTCCCCTTTCTGTGCCATGCTTACCCTTGTCCCTCTCCCCTTTCTGTGCTTTGCTTACCCTTGTCCTTCTCCCCTTTCTGTGCAATGCTTACCCTTGTCCCTCTCCCCTTTCTGTGCCATGCTTACGCTTGTCCCTCTCCCCTTTCTGTGTCATGCTTACCCTTGTCCCACTCCCCTTTCTGTGCCATGCTTACCCTTGTCCCTCTCCCCTTTCTGTGCCATGCTTACCCTTGTCCCACTCCCCTTTCTGTGCCAAGCTTACCCTTGTCCCACTCCCCTTTCTGTGCCATGCTTACCCTTGTCCCACTCCCCTTTCTGTGCCATGCTTACCCTTGTCCCGCTACCCTTTCTGTGGCATGCTTACCCTTGTCCCTCTCCCCTTTCTGTGCCATGCTTACCCTTGTCCTTCTCCCCTTTCTGTGCCATGCTTACCCTTGTCCCTCTCCCCTTTCTGTGCCATGCTTACCCTTGTCCCACTCCCCTTTCTGTGTCATGCTTACCCTTGTCCCTCTCCCCTTTCTGTGCTATGCTTCCCCTTGTCCCACTCCCCTTTCTGTGTCATGCTTACCCTTGTCCTTCTCCCCTTTCTGTGCTATGCTTACCCTTGTCCCTCTCCCCTTTCTGTGCTATGCTTACCCTTGTCCCACTCCCCTTTCTGTGACATGCTTACCCTTGTCCCTCTCCCCTTTCTGTGCCATGCTTACCATTGTCCCTCTCCCCTTTCTGTGCCATGCTTACCCTTGTCCCTCTCCCCTTTCTGTGCCATGCTTACCCTTGTCCCATTCCCCTTTCTGTGCCATGCTTACCCTTGTCCCTCCCCCCTTTCTGTGCCATGCTTACCTTTGTCCCACTCCCCTTTCTGTGCCATGCTTACCCTTGTCCCTCTCCCCTTTCTGTGCCATGCTTACCCTTGTCCCTCTCCCCTTTCTGTGCCATGCTTACCCTTGTCCCACTCCCCTTTCTGTGCCATGCTTACCCTTGTCCCACTCCCCTTTCTGTGCCATGCTTACCCTTGTCCCTCTCCCCTTTCTGTGCTATGCATACCCTTGTCCCTCTCCCCTTTCTGTGCCATGCTTACCCTTGTCCCACTCCCCTTTCTGTGTCATGCTTACCCTTGTCCCACTCCCCTTTCTGTGCCATGCTTACCCTTGTCCCTCTCCCCTTTCTGTGCCATGCTTACCCTTGTCCCACTCCCCTTTCTGTGCCATGCTTACCCTTGTCCCTCTCCCCTTTCTGTGCCGTGCTTACCCTTGTCCCACTCCCCTTTCTGTGCCATGCTTACCCTTGTCCCTCTCCCCTTTCTGTGCCATGCTTACCCTTGTCCCTCTCCCCTTTCTGTGCCATGCTTACCATTGTCCCTCTCCCCTTTCTGTGCCATGCTTAACCTTGACGCACTCCCCTTTCTGTGCCATGCTTACCCTTGTCCCACTCCCCTTTCTGTGCCATGCTTACCCTTGTCCCACTCCCCTTTCTGTGCCATGCTTACCCTTGTCCCACTCCCCTTTCTGTGGCATGCTTACCCTTGTCCCTCTCCCCTTTCTGTGCCATGCTTACCCTTGTCCTTCTCCCCTTTCTGTGCCATGCTTACCCTTGTCCCTCTCCCCTTTCTGTGCCATGCTTACCCTTGTCCGTCTCCCCTTTCTGTGCCATGCTTACCCTTGTCCCTCTCCCCTTTCTGTGCTTTGCTTACCCTTGTCCTTCTCCCCTTTCTGTGCCATGCTCACCCTTGTCCCACTCCCTTTTCTGTGCCATGCTTACCATTGTCCCATTCCCCTTTCTGTGCTATGCTTACCCTTGTCCCTCTCCCCTTTCTGTGCCATGCTTACCCTTGTCCCTCTCCCCATTCTTTGCCATGCTACCCTTGTACCTCTCCCCTTTCTGTGCAATGCTTAACCTTGTCCTTCTCCCCTTTCTGTGCCATGCTTACCCTTGTCCCTCTCCCCTTTGTGTGCCATGCATACCCTTGTCCCACTCCCCTTTCTGTGCCATGCTTACCCTTGTCCCACTCCCCTTTCTGTGCCATGCTTACCCTTGTCCCACTCCCCTTTCTGTGGCATGCTTACCCTTGTCCCATGCTTACCCTTGTCCCTCTCCCCTTTCTGTGCCATGCTTCCCCTTGTCCCATGCTTACCCTTGTCCCACTCCCCTTTCTGTGCCATGCTTACCCTTGTCCCTCTCCCCTTTCTGTGCATTGCTTACCCTTGTCCTTCTCCCCTTTCTGTGCCATGCTTACTGTTGTCCCTCTCCCCTTTCTGTGCCATGCTTACCCTTGTCCCTCTCCCCTTTCTGTGCTATGCTTACCCTTGTCCTTCTCCCCTTTCTGTGCCATGCTTACCCTTCTCCCTCTCCCCTTTCTGTGCGATGCTTACCCTTGTCCTTCTCCCCTTTCTGTGCCATGCTTACCCTTCTCCCTCTCCCCTTTCTGTGCTATGCTTACCCTTGTCCTTCTCCCCTTTCTGTGCCATGCTTACCCTTGTCCCTCTCCCCTTTCTGTGCCATGCTTACCCTTCTCCCTCTCCCCTTTCTGTGCTATGCTTACCCTTGTCCTTCTCCCCTTTCTGTGCCATGCTTACCCTTGTCCCACTCCCCTTTCTGTGCCATGCTTACCCTTGTCCCACTCCCCTTCCTGTGCCATGCTTACCCTTGTCCCCCTCCCCTTTCTGTGCCATGCTTACCCTTGTCCCATTCCCCTTTCTGGGCCATGCTTACCCTTGTCCTTCTCCCCTTTCTGTGCCATGCTTACCCTTATCCCACTCCCCTTTCTGTGCTTTGCTTACCCTTGTCCATCTCCCCTTTCTGTGCCATGCTTACCATTGTCCCTCTCCCCTTTCTGTGCCATGCTTTCCATTGTCCCATTCCCCTTTCGGTGCTATGCTTTCCCTTGTCCCTCTCCCCTTTCTGTGCCATGCTTACCCTTGTCCCTCTCCCCTTTCTGTGCCATGCTTACCCTTGTCCCACTCCCCTTTGTGTCATGCTTACCATTGTCCCTCTCCCCTTTCTGTGCCATGCTTACCCTTGTCCCTCTCCCCTTTCTGTGCCATGCTTACCCTTGTCCCACTCCCCTTTCTGTCCCATGCTTCCCCTTGTCCCTCTCCCTTTCTGTGCCATGCTTACCCTTGTCCCACTCCCCTTTCTGTGCCATGCTTACCCTTGTCCCACTCCCCTTTCTGTGCCATGCTTACCCTTGTCCCTCTCCCCTTTCTGTGCCATGCTTACCCTTGTCCCTCTCCCCTTTCTATGCCATGCTTCCCCTTGTCCCACTCCCCTTTCTGTGCCATGCTTACACTTGTCCCATGCTTACCCTTGTCCCACTCCCCTTTCTGTGCCATGCTTACCCTTGTCCTTCTCCCCTTTCTGTGCCATGCTTACCCTTGTCCCTCTCCCCTTTCTGTGCCATGCTTACCCTTGTTCCACTCCCCTTTCTGTGCCATGCTTACCCTTGTCCCACTCCCCTTTCTGTGCCATGCTTACGCTTGTCCCTCTCCCCTTTCTGTGCCATGCTTACCCTTGTCCCTCTCCCCTTTCTGTGCCATGCTTACCCTTGTCCCTCTCCCCTTTCTGTGCCACGCTTACCCTTGTTCCACTCCCGTTTCTGTGCCATGCTTACCCTTGTCCCACTCCCCTTTCTGTGCCATGCTTACCCTTGTCCCTCTCCCCTTTCTGTGCCATGCTTACCCTTGTCCCACTCCCCTTTCTGTGCCATGCTTACCCTTGTCCTTCTCCTCTTTCTGTGCCATGCTTACCCTTGTCCCACTCCCCTTTCTGTGCCATGCTTACCCTTGTTCCACTCCCCTTTCTGTGCCATGCTTACCCTTGTCCTTCTCCCCTTTCTGTGCCATGCTTACCCTTGTCCCTTTCCCCTTTCTGTGCCATGCTTACCCTTGTCCCACTCCCCTTTCTGTGCCATGCTTACCCTTGTCCCACTCCCCTTTCTGTGCCATGCTTACCCTTGTCCTTCTCCCCTTTCTGTGCCATGCTTACCCTTGTCCCACTCCCCTTTCTATGCCATGCTTACCCTTGTCCTTCTCCCCTTTCTGTGCCATGCTTACCCTTGTCCCACTCCCCTTTCTGTGCCATGCTTACCCTTGTCCCTCTCCCCTTTCTGTGCCATGCTTACCTTGTCCCACTCCACTTTCTGTATCATGCTTACCCTTGTCCCTCTCCCCTTTCTGTGGCATGCTTACCCTTGTCCCACTCCCCTTTCTGTGCCATGCTTACCCTTGTCCCACTCCCCTTTCTGTGCCATGCTTACCCTTGTCCCTCTCCCCTTTCTGTGCCATGCTTACCCTTGTCCCACTCCCCTTTCTGTGCCATGCTTACCCTTGTCCCACTCCCCTTTCTGTGCCATGCTTACCCTTGTCCCACTCCCCTTTCTGTGCCATGCTTACCCTTGTCCCACTGCCCTTTCTGTGCCATGCTTACCCTTGTCCCTCTCCCCTTTCTGTGCCATGCTTACCCTTGTCCCACTCCCCTTTCTGTGCCATGCTTACCATTGTCTCTCTCCCCTTTCTGTGCCATGCTTACCCTTGTCCCACTCCCCTTTCTGTACCATGCTTACCCTTGTCCCTCTCCCCTTTCTGTGCCATGCTTACCCTTGTCCCACTCCCCTTTCTGTACCATGCTTACCCTTGTCCCTCTCCCCTTTCTGTGCCATTCTTACCCTTGTCCCTCTCCACTTTCTGTGCCATGCTTACCCTTGTCCCATGCTTACCCTTGTCCCACTCCCCTTTCTGTGCCATGCTTACCCTTGTCCCTCTCCCCTTTCTGTGCCATGCTTACCCTTGTCCCTCTCCCCTTTCTGTGCCATGCTTACCCTTGTTCCTCTCCCCTTTCTGTGCCATGCTTACCCTTGTCCTACTCCCCTTTCTGTGTCAAGCTTACCCTTGTCCCTCTCCCCTTTCTGTGCTATGCTTACGCTTGTTCCTCTCCCCTTTCTGTGCCATGCTTACCCTTGTCCCTCTCCCCTTTCTGTGCTATGCTTACCCTTGTCCCTCTCCCCTTTCTGTGCTATGCTTACCCTTGTCCTTCTCCCCTTTCTGTGCCATGCTTACCCTTGTCCCTCTCCCCTTTCTGTGCTATGCTTACCCTTGTCCTTCTCCCCTTTCTGTGCCATGCTTACTCTTGTCCTTCTCCCCTTTCTGTGCCATGCTTACCCTTGTCCTTCTCCCCTTTCTGTGCCATGCTTACCCTTGTCCTTCTCCCCTTTCTGTGCCATGCTTACCCTTGTCCTTCTCCCCTTTCTGTGCCATGCTTACCCTTGTCCCTCTCCCCTTTCTGTGCTATGCTTACCCTTGTCCTTCTCCCCTTTCTGTGCCATGCTTACCCTTGTCCTTCTCCCCTTTCTGTGCCATGCTTACCCTTGACCCACTCCCCTTTCTGTGCCATGCTTACCCTTGTCCCACTCCCCTTTCTGTGCCATGCTTACCCTTGTCCCCCTCCCCTTTCTGTGCCATGCTTACCCTTGTCCCATTCCCCTTTCTGGGCCATGCTTACCCTTGTCCTTCTCCCCTTTCTGTGCCATGCTTACCCTTATCCCACTCCCCTTTCTGTGCTTTGCTTACCCTTGTCCTTCTCCCCTTTCTGTGCCATGCTTACCATTGTCCCTCTCCCCTTTCTGTGCCATGCTTTCCATTGTCCCATTCCCCTTTCGGTGCTATGCTTACCCTTGTCCCTCTCCCCTTTCTGTGCCATGCTTACCCTTGTCCCTCTCCCCTTTCTGTGCCATGCTTAGCCTTGTCCCACTCCCCTTTGTGTCATGCTTACCATTGTCCCTCTCCCCTTTCTGTGCCATGCTTACCCTTGTCCCTCTCCCCTTTCTGTGCCATGCTTACCCTTGTCCCACTCCCCTTTCTGTACCATGCTTACCCTTGTCCCTCTCCCTTTCTGTGCCATGCTTACCCTTGTCCCACTCCCCTTTCTGTGCCATGCTTACCCTTGTCCCACTCCCCTTTCTGTGCCATGCTTACCCTTGTCCCTCTCCCCTTTCTGTGCCATGCTTACCCTTGTCCCTCTCCCCTTTCTATGCCATGCTTCCCCTTGTCCCACTCCCCTTTCTGTGCCATGCTTACACTTGTCCCATGCTTACCCTTGTCCCACTCCCCTTTCTGTGCCATGCTTACCCTTGTCCTTCTCCCCTTTCTGTGCCATGCTTACCCTTGTCCCTCTCCCCTTTCTGTGCCATGCTTACCCTTGTTCCACTCCCCTTTCTGTGCCATGCTTACCGTTGTCCCACTCCCCTTTCTGTGCCATGCTTACGCTTGTCTCTCTCCCCTTTCTGTGCCATGCTTACCCTTGTCCCTCTCCCCTTTCTGTGCCATGCTTACCCTTGTCCCTCTCCCCTTTCTGTGCCACGCTTACCCTTGTTCCACTCCCGTTTCTGTGCCATGCTTACCCTTGTCCCACTCCCCTTTCTGTGCCATGCTTACCCTTGTCCCTCTCCCCTTTCTGTGCCATGCTTACCCTTGTCCCACTCCCCTTTCTGTGCCATGCTTACCCTTGTCCTTCTCCCCTTTCTGTGCCATGCTTACCCTTGTCCCACTCCCCTTTCTGTGCCATGCTTACCCTTGTTCCACTCCCCTTTCTGTGCCATGCTTACCCTTGTCCTTCTCCCCTTTCTGTGCCATGCTTACCCTTGTCCCTCTCCCCTTTCTGTGCCATGCTTACCCTTGTCCCACTCCCCTTTCTGTGCCATGCTTACCCTTGTCCCACTCCCCTTTCTGTGCCATGCTTACCCTTGTCCTTCTCCCCTTTCTGTGCCATGCTTACCCTTGTCCCACTCCCCTTTCTGTGCCATGCTTACCCTTGTCCTTCTCCCCTTTCTGTGCCATGCTTACCCTTGTCCCACTCCCCTTTCTGTGCCATGCTTACCCTTGTCCCTCTCCCCTTTCTGTGCCATGCTTACCTTGTCCCACTCCACTTTCTGTATCATGCTTACCCTTGTCCCTCTCCCCTTTCTGTGCCATGCTTACCCTTGTCCCACTCCCCTTTCTGTGCCATGCTTACCCTTGTCCCACTCCCCTTTCTGTGCCATGCTTACCCTTGTCCCACTCCCCTTTCTGTGCCATGCTTACCCTTGTCCCTCTCCCCTTTCTGTGCCATGCTTACCCTTGTCCCACTCCCCTTTCTGTGCCATGCTTACCCTTATCCCACTCCCCTTTCTGTGCTTTGCTTACCCTTGTCCTTCTCCCCTTTCTGTGCCATGCTTACCCTTGTCCCTCTCCCCTTTCTGTGCCATGCTTTCCATTGTCCCATTCCCCTTTCGGTGCTATGCTTACCCTTGTCCCTCTCCCCTTTCTGTGCCATGCTTACCCTTGTCCCTCTCCCCTTTCTGTGCCATGCTTACCCTTGTCCCACTCCCCTTTGTGTCATGCTTACCATTGTCCCTCTCCCCTTTCTGTGCCATGCTTACCCTTGTCCCTCTCCCCTTTCTGTGCCATGCTTACCCTTGTCCCACTCCCCTTTCTGTACCATGCTTACCCTTGTCCCTCTCCCTTTCTGTGCCATGCTTACCCTTGTCCCACTCCCCTTTCTGTGCCATGCTTACCCTTGTCCCACTCCCCTTTCTGTGCCATGCTTACCCTTGTCCCTCTCCCCTTTCTGTGCCATGCTTACCCTTGTCCCTCTCCCCTTTCTATGCCATGCTTCCCCTTGTCCCACTCCCCTTTCTGTGCCATGCTTACACTTGTCCCATGCTTACCCTTGTCCGACTCCCCTTTCTGTGCCATGCTTACCCTTGTCCTTCTCCCCTTTCTGTGCCATGCTTACCCTTGTCCCTCTCCCCTTTCTGTGCCATGCTTACCCTTGTTCCACTCCCCTTTCTGTGCCATGCTTACCCTTGTCCCACTCCCCTTTCTGTGCCATGCTTACGCTTGTCCCTCTCCCCTTTCTGTGCCATGCTTACCCTTGTCCCTCTCCCGTTTCTGTGCCATGCTTCCCCTTGTCCCTCTCCCCATTCTGTGCCACGCTTACCCTTGTTCCACTCCCGTTTCTGTGCCATGCTTACCCTTGTCCCTCTCCCCTTTCTGTGCCATGCTTACCCTTGTCCTTCTCCCCTTTCTGTGCCATGCTTACCCTTGTCCCACTCCCCTTTCTGTGCCATGCTTACCCTTGTTCCACTCCCCTTTCTGTGCCATGCTTACCCTTGTCCTTCTCCCCTTTCTGTGCCATGCTTACCCTTGTCCCTCTCCCCTTTCTGTGCCATGCTTACCCTTGTCCCACTCCCCTTTCTGTGCCATGCTTACCCTTGTCCCACTCCCCTTTCTGTGCCATGCTTACCCTTGTCCTTCTCCCCTTTCTGTGCCATGCTTACCCTTGTCCCACTCCCCTTTCTGTGCCATGCTTACCCCTGTCCTTCTCCCCTTTCTGTGCCATGCTTACCCTTGTCCCACTCCCCTTTCTGTGCCATGCTTACCCTTGTCCCTCTCCCCTTTCTGTGCCATGCTTACCTTGTCCCACTCCACTTTCTGTATCATGCTTACCATTGTCCCTCTCCCCTTTCTGTGCCATGCTTACCCTTGTCCCACTCCCCTTTCTGTGCCATGCTTACCCTTGTCCCACTCCCCTTTCTGTGCCATGCTTACCCTTGTCCCTCTCCCCTTTCTGTGCCATGCTTACCCTTGTCCCACTCCCCTTTCTGTGCCATGCTTACCCTTGTCCCACTCCCCTTTCTGTGCCATGCTTACCCTTGTCCCACTCCCCTTTCTGTGCCATGCTTACCCTTGTCCCACTGCCCTTTCTGTGCCATGCTTACCCTTGTCCCTCTCCCCTTTCTGTGCCATGCTTACCCTTGTCCCTCTCCCCTTTCTGTGCCATGCTTACCCTTGTCCCACTCCCCTTTCTGTGCCATGCTTACCCTTGTCCCACTCCCCTTTCTGTGCCATGCTTACCCTTGTCCCACTCCCCTTTCTGTGCCATGCTTACCCTTGTCCCACTGCCCTTTCTGTGCCATGCTTACCCTTGTCCCTCTCCCCTTTCTGTGCCATGCTTACCCTTGTCCCACTCCCCTTTCTGTACCATGCTTACCCTTGTCCCTCTCCCCTTTCTGTGCCATGCTTACCCTTGTCCCTCTCCCCTTTCTGTGCCATGCTTACCCTTGTCCCACTCCCCTTTCTGTGCCATGCTTACCATTGTCTCTCTCCCCTTTCTGTGCCATGCTTACCTTTGTCCCACTCCCCTTTCTGTACCATGCTTACCCTTGTCCCTCTCCCCTTTCTGTGCCATTCTTACCCTTGTCCCTCTCCACTTTCTGTGCCATGCTTACCCTTGTCCCATGCTTACCCTTGTCCCACTCCCCTTTCTGTGCCATGCTTACCCTTGTCCCTCTCCCCTTTCTGTGCCATGCTTACCCTTGTCCCTCTCCCCTTTCTGTGCCATGCTTACCCTTGTTCCTCTCCCCTTTCTGTGCCATGCTTACCCTTGTCCTACTCCCCTTTCTGTGTCAAGCTTACCCTTGTCCCTCTCCCCTTTCTGTGCTATGCTTACGCTTGTTCCTCTCCCCTTTCTGTGCCATGCTTACCCTTGTCCCTCTCCCCTTTCTGTGCTATGCTTACCCTTGTCCCTCTCCCCTTTCTGTGCTATGCTTACCCTTGTCCTTCTCCCCTTTCTGTGCCATGCTTACCCTTGTCCCTCTCCCCTTTCTGTGCTATGCTTACCCTTGTCCTTCTCCCCTTTCTGTGCCATGCTTACCCTTGTTCCTCTCCCCTTTCTGTGCCATGCTTACCCTTGTCCCTCTCCCCTTTCTGTGCTATGCTTACCCTTGTCCTTCTCCCCTTTCTGTGCCATGCTTACCCTTGTCCCACTCCCCTTTCTGTGCCATGCTTACCCTTGTCCCACTCCCCTTTCTGTGCCATGCTTACCCTTGTCCCACTCCCCTTTCTGTGCCATGCTTACCCTTGTTCCACTGCCCTTTCTGTGCCATGCATACCCTTGTCCTTCTCCCCTTTCTGTGCCATGCTTACCCTTGTCCCACTCCCCTTTCTGTGCCATGCTTACCCTTGTCCTTCTCCCCTTTCTGTGCCATGCTTACCCTTGTCCCACTCCCCTTTCTGTGCCATGCTTACCCTTGTCCCTCTCCCCTTTCTGTGCCATGCTTACCTTGTCCCACTCCACTTTCTGTATCATGCTTACCCTTGTCCCTCTCCCCTTTCTGTGCCATGCTTACCCTTGTCCCACTGCCCTTTCTGTGCCATGCTTACCCTTGTCCCTCTCCCCTTTCTGTGCCATGCTTACCCTTGTCCCACTCCCCTTTCTGTGCCATGCTTACCCTTGTCCCTCTCCCCTTTCTGTGCCATGCTTACCTTGTCCCACTCCACTTTCTGTACCATGCTTACCCTTGTCCCTCTCCCCTTTCTGTGCCATGCTTACCCTTGTCCTTCTCCCCTTTCTGTGCCATGCTTACCCTTGTCCCACTCCCCTTTCTGTGCCATGCTTACCCTTGTCCCACTCCCCTTTCTGTGCCATGCTTACCCTTGTCCCACTCCCCTTTCTGTGCCATGCTTACCCTTGTTCCACTGCCCTTTCTGTGCCATGCTTACCCTTGTCCTTCTCCCCTTTCTGTGCCATGCTTCCCCTTGTCCCACTCCCCTTTCTGTGCCATGCTTACCCTTGTCCCTCTCCCCTTTCTGTGCCATGCTTACCTTGTCCCACTCCACTTTCTGTATCATGCTTACCCTTGTCCCTCTCCCCTTTCTGTGCCATGCTTACCCTTGTCCCACTCCCCTTTCTGTGCCATGCTTACCCTTGTCCCACTCCCCTTTCTGTGCCATGCTTACCCTTGTCCCACTGCCCTTTCTGTGCCATGCTTACCCTTGTCCCTCTCCCCTTTCTGTGCCATGCTTACCCTTGTCCCACTCCCCTTTCTGTGCCATGCTGACCCTTGTCCCGCTCCCCTTTCTGTGCCATGCTAACCCTTGTCCCACTCCCCTTTCTGTACCATGCTTACCCTTGTCCCTCTCCCCTTTCTGTGCCATGCTTACCTTGTCCCACTCCACTTTCTGTACCATGCTTACCCTTGTCCCTCTCCCCTTTCTGTGCCATGCTTACCCTTGTCCCACTCCCCTTTCTGTGCCATGCTTACCCTTGTCCCACTCCCCTTTCTGAGCCATGCTTACCCTTGTCCCACTCCCCTTTCTGTGCCATGCTTACCCTTGTCCCACTGCCCTTTCTGTGCCATGCTTACCCTTGTCCCACTCCCCTTTCTGTGCCATGCTTACCCTTGTCCCTCTCCCCTTTCTGTGCCATGCTTACCCTTGTCCCACTCCCCTTTCTGTGCCATGCTTACCCTTGTCTCTCTCCCCTTTCTGTGCCATGCTTACCCTTGTCCCACTCCCCTTTCTGTACCATGCTTACCCTTGTCCCTCTCCCCTTTCTGTGCCATGCTTACCCTTGTCCCACTCCCCTTTCTGTACCATGCTTACCCTTGTCCCTCTCCCCTTTCTGTGCCATGCTTACCCTTGTCCCACTCCCCTTTCTGTGCCATGCTTACCCTTGTTCCACTGCCCTTTCTGTGCCATGCTTACCCTTGTCCTTCTCCCCTTTCTGTGCCATGCTTCCCCTTGTCCCACTCCCCTTTCTGTGCCATGCTTACCCTTGTCCCTCTCCCCTTTCTGTGCCATGCTTACCTTGTCCCACTCCACTTTCTGTATCATGCTTACCCTTGTCCCTCTCCCCTTTCTGTGCCATGCTTACCCTTGTCCCACTCCCCTTTCTGTGCCATGCTTACCCTTGTCCCACTCCCCTTTCTGTGCCATGCTTACCCTTGTCCCACTGCCCTTTCTGTGCCATGCTTACCCTTGTCCCTCTCCCCTTTCTGTGCCATGCTTACCCTTGTCCCACTCCCCTTTCTGTGCCATGCTGACCCTTGTCCCGCTCCCCTTTCTGTGCCATGCTAACCCTTGTCCCACTCCCCTTTCTGTACCATGCTTACCCTTGTCCCTCTCCCCTTTCTGTGCCATGCTTACCTTGTCCCACTCCACTTTCTGTACCATGCTTACCCTTGTCCCTCTCCCCTTTCTGTGCCATGCTTACCCTTGTCCCACTCCCCTTTCTGTGCCATGCTTACCCTTGTCCCACTCCCCTTTCTGAGCCATGCTTACCCTTGTCCCACTCCCCTTTCTGTGCCATGCTTACCCTTGTCCCACTGCCCTTTCTGTGCCATGCTTACCCTTGTCCCACTCCCCTTTCTGTGCCATGCTTACCCTTGTCCCTCTCCCCTTTCTGTGCCATGCTTACCCTTGTCCCACTCCCCTTTCTGTGCCATGCTTACCCTTGTCTCTCTCCCCTTTCTGTGCCATGCTTACCCTTGTCCCACTCCCCTTTCTGTACCATGCTTACCCTTGTCCCTCTCCCCTTTCTGTGCCATGCTTACCCTTGTCCCACTCCCCTTTCTGTACCATGCTTACCCTTGTCCCTCTCCCCTTTCTGTGCCATGCTTACCCTTGTCCCACTCCCCTTTCTGTACCATGCTTACCCTTGTCCCTCTCCACTTTCTGTGCCATGCTTACAGTTGTCCCACTCCCCTTTCTGTGCCATGCTTACCCTTGTCCCATGCTTACCCTTGTCCCACTCCCCTTTCTGTGCCATGCTTACCCTTGTCCCTCTCCCCTTTCTGTGCCATGCTTACCCTTGTCCCACTCCCCTTTCTGTGCCATGCTTACCCTTGTCCCTCTCCCCTTTCTGTGCCATGCTTACCCTTGTCCCTCTTCCCTTTCTGTGCCATGCTTACCCTTGTCCCTCTTCCCTTTCTGTGCCATGCTTACCCTTGTCCCTCTTCCCTTTCTGTGCCATGCTTACCCTTATCCCTCTCCCCTTTCTGTGCTATGCTTACGCTTGTCCTTCTACCCTTTCTGTGCCATGCTTACCCTTGTTCCTCTCCCCTTTCTGTGCCATGCTTACCCTTGTCCCTCTCCCCTTTCTGTGCTATGCTTACCCTTGTCCTTCTCCCCTTTCTGTGCCATGCTTACCCTTGTCCCACTCCCCTTTCTGTGCCATGCTTACCCTTGTCCCACTCCCCTTTCTGTGCCATGCTTACCCTTGTCCCACTCCCCTTTCTGTGCCATGCTTACCCTTGTCCCTCTCCCCTTTCTGTGCCATGCTTACCCTTGTCCCTCTTCCCTTTCTGTGCCATGCTTACCCTTGTTCCTCTCCCCTTTCTGTGCCATGCTTACCCTTGTACTACTCCCCTTTCTGTGTCATGCTTACCCTTGTCCCTCTCCCCTTTCTGTGCTATGCTTACGCTTGTCCTTCTCCCCTTTCTGTGCCATGCTTACCCTTGATCCTCTCCCATTTCTGTGCCATGCTTACCCTTGTCCCTCTCCCCTTTCTGTGCTATGCTTACCCTTGTCCTTCTCCCCTTTCTGTGCCATGCTTACCCTTGTCCCACTCCCCTTTCTGTGCCATGCTTACCCTTGTCCCTCTCCCCTTTCTGTGCCATGCTTACCCTTGTCCCTCTTCCCTTTCTGTGCCATGCTTACCCTTGTTCCTCTCCCCTTTCTTTGCCATGCTTACCCTTGTCCCACTCCCCTTTCTGTACCATGCTTACCCTTGTCCCTCTCCCCTTTCTGGGCCATGCTTACCCTTGTCCCTCTCCCCTTTCTGTGCCATGCTTACCCTTGTCCCACTCCCCTTTCTGTGCCATGCTTACCCTTGTCCCTCTCCCCTTTCTGTGCCATGCTTACCCTTGTCCCACTCCCCTTTCTGTGTCATGCTTACCCTTGTCCCTCTCCCCTTTCTGTGCCATGCTTACCCTTGTCCCACTCCCCTTTCTGTGCCATGCTTACCCTTGTCCCTCTCCCCATTCTGTGCCATGCTTCCCCTTGTCCCTCTCCCCTTTCTGTGCCATGCTTACCCTTGTCCCACTCCCCTTTCTGTGCCATGCTTACCCTTGTCCTTCTCCTCTTTCTGTGCCATGCTTACCCTTGTCCCTCTCCCCTTTCTGTGCCATGCTTACAGTTGTCCCACTCCCCTTTCTGTGCCATGCTTACCCTTGTCCCATGCTTACCCTTGTCCCAATCCCCTTTCTGTGCCATGCTTAACCTTGTCCTACTCCCCTTTCTGTGTCATGCTTACCCTTGTCGCTCTCCCCTTTCTGTGCTATGCTTACCCTTTTCCTTCTCCCCTTTCTGTGCCATGCTTACCCTTGTTCCTCTCCCCTTTCTGTGCCATGCCTACCCTTGTCCCACTCCCCTTTCTGTGCCATGCTTACCCTTGTCCCTCTCCCCTTTCTGTGCCATGCTTACCCTTGTCCTACTCCCCTTTCTGTGTCATGCTTACCCTTGTCCCTCTCCCCTTTCTGTGCCATGATTACACTTGTCCCACTCCCCTTTCTGTGCCATGCTTACCCTTGTCCCACTCCCCTTTCTGTGCCATGCTTACCCTTGTCCCACTCCCTTTTCTGTGCCATGTTTACCCTTGTCGCTCTCCCCTTTCTGTGCTATGCTTACCCTTTTCCTTCTCCCCTTTCTGTGCCATGCTTACCCTTGTCCCTCTCCCCTTTCTGTGCCATGCTTACCCTTGTCCCACTGCCCTTTCTGTGCCATGCTTACCCTTGTCCCATGCTTACCCTTGTTCCACTCTCCTTTCTGTGCCATGCTTACCCTTGTCCCACTCCCCTTTCTGTGCCATGCTTACGCTTGTCCCTCTACCCTTTCTGTGCCATGCTTACCCTTGTCCCTCTCCCCTTTCTGTGCCATGCTTACCCTTGTCCTTCTCCCCTTTCTGTGCCATGCTTACCCTTGTTCCACTCCCGTTTCTGTGCCATGCTTACCCTTGTCCCACTCCCCTTTCTTTGCCATGCTTACCCTTGTCCCTCTCCCCTTTCTGTGCCATGCTTACCCTTGTCCTTCTCCCCTTTCTGTGCCATGCTTACCCTTGTTCCACTCCCGTTTCTGTGCCATGCTTACCCTTGTCCCACTCCCCTTTCTGTGCCATGCTTACCCTTGTCCTTCTCCCCTTTCTGTGCCATGCTTACCCTTGTTCCACTCCCCTTTCTGTGCCATGCTTACCCTTGTCCCTCTCCCCTTTCTGTGCCATGCTTATCCTTGTCCCACTCCCCTTTCTGTGCCATGCTTACCCTTGTCCCACTCCCCTTTCTGTGCCATGCTTACGCTTGTCCCTCTCCCCTTTCTGTGCCATGCTTACCCTTGTCCCACTCTCCTTTCTGTGCCATGCTTACGCTTGTCCCTCTCCCCTTTCTGTGCCATGCTTACCCTTGTCCCACTCCCCTTTCTGTGCCATGCTTACCCTTGTCCCACTGCCCTTTCTGTGCCATGCTTACCCTTGTCCCTCTCCCCTTTCTGTGCCATGCTTACCCTTGTCCCACTCCCCTTTCTGTGCCACGCTTACCCTTGTCCCTCTCCCCTTTCTGTGCAATGCTTACCCTTGTCCCACTCCCCTTTCTGTGCCATGCTTACCCTTGTCCCTGTCCCCTTTTTGTGCTATGCTTACCCTTGTCCCTCTCCCCTTTCTGTGCCATGCTTACCCTTGTCCCTCTCCCCTTTCTGTGCCATGCTTACCCTTGTCCCACTCCCCTTTCTGTGCCATGCTTACCCTTGTCCTTCTCCCCTTTCTGTGCCATGCTTACCCTTGTTCCACTCTCCTTTCTGTGCCATGCTTACCCTTGTCCCACTCCCCTTTCTGTGCCATGCTTACGCTTGTCCCTCTACCCTTTCTGTGCCATGCTTACCCTTGTCCCTCTCCCCTTTCTGTGCCATGCTTACCCTTGTCCTTCTCCCCTTTCTGTGCCATGCTTACCCTTGTTCCACACCGTTTCTGTGCCATGCTTACCCTTGTCCCCATGCTTCGCCTTGTCACTCCCCCCCCCCCCGCACCGGGATATTTACCCCCCCCCCCCGGTATATTTACCTCACTCCCCCCCCCCCTGGTATATTTACCTCACTCCCCCCCGCCCCGGTATATTTACCTCACTCCCCCCACCCCCCCGGTATATTTACCTCACTCCCCCCCCCCCCGGTATATTTACCTCACTCCCCCCCCCCCCCCGGTATATTTACCTCACTCCCCCCCCCCCCCGGTATATTTACCTCACTCCCCCCCCCCCGGTATATTTACCTCACTCTCCCCCCCCGGTATATTTACCTCACTCTCCCCCCCCCGGTATATTTACCTCACTCCTCCCCCCCCCCCCGGTATATTTACCTCACTCCCCCCCCCCCCCCGGTATATTTACCTCACTCCCCCCCCCCCCCCCGGTATATTTACCTCACTCCCCCCCCCCCCCGGTATATTTACCTCACTCCCCCCCCCCCGATATATTTACCTCACTCTCCCCCCCCCCCCCCCCCCGGTATATTTACCTCACTCTCCCCCCCCCGGTATATTTACCTCACTCCCCCCCCCCCGGTATATTTACCTCACTCCCCCCCCCCCCCGGTATATTCACCTCACTCCCCCCCCCCGGTATATTTACCTCACTCCCCCCCCCCCGGTATATTTACCTCACTCCTCCCCCCCACCCCGGTATATTTACCTCACTCCCCCCCCCCCCCCCCGGTATGTTTACCTCACTCCCCCCCCCCCCCCCCGGTATATTTACCTCACTCCCA